>NC_087218.1:1709228-1751796 GCF_015104395.2 Macrobrachium nipponense | reverse complement strand
GTGTTTTTCTATGAGAAATATCCACAAATTCCTGTGGTTTTATTTTTATTTCATCATAAAATGCACTTTTTGTGATAAAACTATTAAAAAAATCAGGTATACAATTTTTTAGTGGGTTTTTCTTGGGTTTTGACTAACAAAATAAGCCATTTTAAGCTTCTTGATACGGGTACCAACTATTCGCGGGGGTCTGGTACGCATCCCCTGCAAATACGGGGGACCACTGTATGTATATATATACACACACACACACACATACAGACACTTCTATACTTATGGGCAAGTTACGTTCCGAACGGCTATTCGTATCTCGTTTTAGTTCGAAAGTTCAATTTGGCATCCGCAAAGTCAATATGTACAGTACTACTTTTGTGCATTGGCAGTCCCCGGTTATCAGCGGGGGGTTCTGTTTTGACTGCTTGATGATAAGCAAAAATTGCTAATAACTGAAAATTGGCTTTTATGGCGACAATAACCGGAAATCAGCGCATAACCAGACTGCCTGTATACAGAAAGTCCCCAGTTATTGGTGATCTGGTTTTATGAGGCTTCTAGCAGCCATTTTTTGGTGACAATATTCACCAATTTCCGATTATTGGCACTGATTATCCGGTATATGAGCACATACATACCAAATAGAGGCACCGATCTTCAGTGCTTATTGGCGCCAATAAGTGATAGAAGGCGATTTTTGGTTACTGTCAAGACGTTACTATGAAGTGGTATATGTGCTTCTCTGAATTTGTGACAAAAATCTTTCGAATGTTTAATGTGACTGGGAGAAAAAGTGCCTAAGAAAGGGGAAAGGAGGCCAGCTAACTATAAATTTTATAACTGAAACCTCTCCGGCACATTTATGGGTCTAAATGGAAGATTATATATATATGTGTGTGTGTGTGTGTGTGTAAATTAATCCTTCAATTATCCAGATTAACAGAGCCAAAGGCAGGTCAGATAGTGACAAAATCTGAATGAGGATGAGTAAAAAAATCTAGGGGTGTTTAAGGGCAACTCTGTACCCTTCCTCACCTTACTTTGTGAATACCATACAACTGTATCTCTCAGTGTGCTTCTAAACAATAACCATCACACTTTAAACTTAAAACCTTTTGTAAAATGCAATAATCTACTTGTTGGTAACCACAGGAAGGATAGTTACCTACTAAATGTCGTCATTACAAAGAGAGAGAGAGAGAGATTGAGAAGAGAGAGAGAGAGAGAGAGAGTTGTGAACGAAAGAGAGGAGAGAGATAGAGAGAGAGCAGTAGAGAGAGAGAGAGAAGAGAGAGAGAGAGAGACGAGAAGAGAGAGAGAGGAGAGAGAGAGAGACGGAGAGAGAGAGAGAGAGAGAGAGAGGTTAGATTCTATTATGATTTTCTTACTTGCCCAGGCTAACTCTTGTGGTATGTAGCAACACAATCAGCCATATGATTAAGCCTTGTTTTGTGTACTGTGCAAAAAACCTTGTGCTTTGAAAAACAAAAACAAGAGGCTTTTTCCTGTTTACTGGCAACTTAACACCAAGGCATGGATCACTGCAATGCTTTTTATGCAGTGGTTTTGTGAACATCTAGAAAATGAACGTTGACCTTCTGAAGTTCTATTTATATTAATAGATAATGCTAATGAGAACCCTACGGACTGCTAAAAATCATTCACCATTGCCAATGCAATAACTTTCATCTGGGGAGTAATGAATGAAATAAAACTGGAAACTGTGAATGCATGCTGGAAGAATCTGTGAAGTGAGGCTGTGAGACTTCAAAGACTTCAAAGGCTTCCCAGGTATCAAGGTGAGGTGAAGAGGATCATTGATTTGGCAAAACATGTTGGTGGCAATGGAATGGGGGGTATGATTGATGACGATGCCATTACATAATCATCTTGAAGAGGAAGTCGAGTTGAATGAGGATCCCATAAAGTCATCTACGTCGGAGGAGGAAGAAGAATTAAAAAGTGAAGTTGAATTACCAAAACAGACATTAAAAAAGATGAGTGCAGTGTTTAACATAATTCAAAATGCTAAAGATAAAATAGGGGATTACAATCCTCCCATGGAAAGCAGCATCCCAGTGATTTGTTTTATATATGAAGCAATGATACCACTACATCAGGAGTAGGAACTCAAAAGGCAAAGGAGACAACTGCCAATTATGATGTTCTTCCAAAAAGAAGAAAAAGTTACCACTACAGATGATCCTCAGCCAATCTGCTCCTGATGTCAACCATGTGTTGCCATCCTCCTCCACCTCCTCCAAGCTTTAAGGAAGATCCTGATCACCCACCTGACATTTCTGTTAAAATGTCAACAGCCCAGATGCTTTTACAGGGCTTACATCATCAATCACATTCATTTCATTATAGTAGGCACTGTATATTATCGACTTTGTTATTGTCATCATCATTGTTATGGCTCAAGCACCATGGCATACAGGAGGCAATTGGCAATGCAATCGGTATGCTATGATATTCACTATTTCTAACATCTGCTGTTAGATGGCTTAAGCAATACAAATTTTTCATGGGGACTTGTCACTGAGTACTAAGGATATACTGCTTAAAAACCTTAAAACCCTAAGATCACCAGTATCAACTCCAGCCAACTGACATACAAATGTCCACCCTCTACCCAACCCAATGGGAAAGAACCAACATAACTAGAGAGGCACAATTTTAAGCCTAACTTAATAGTTGAGACTGAAACTAATCACAACCATCATATACAGATTTACATCACTTTTCCCCTAATGGGTTAAAAAATGCCTGAATTCTCAACAGGTCCAGCTACTTTTATATCAACTGCTTTTCTGACAGACTGTTCCTCATCCCTTCTCATCGAATGTCTTAACCACCTCAGTCTGAAATCTTGTTTTTATAATAAGACTTTGCCATCGTACCCCAGCAAGGAATCTTATCTATGGTCAACTTTTCAAAATTTCCTGTTTTCCTTGTCAGTGCCCAAGTTTTTGTTGAATACAGCAGTACAGGTCTATAAGGATCGAAATGATTACAAGAATATAATCATCACCAATCTAAACATGTTGGCTGGAATACTGAAAAAAATTCCCAGCATTCTACTTCTAACAAAAGCCAAATACAGACATCCACAGGCTGACTTTTGACACTACATCTCTTAGGTCCAAACATTTTAAGATGGATGGCATTACAATTACAATTCCTATTAATAGCTTCAAATGTAAACCCTATCTTAGGTTAGCATACATTTTCTACATTGTACTTCAGAAAAACTAAGTGTGAGAGAAAAATCTAAGTTATTGACTCCAAAATCTGTAATAAAATAAAGGACTCATGGGCTTGTGCCCAGGAACAAATTCTGTGTTAAGAATCCCTTAACACAGCTAAGCAGTCCTATATCAAGGGGTTAGGTGCTTTTACTAATCATCACTTAACTTGACAATTATAATTCTTGATTTCATCTCCAACAATACCCTCCCGAAGAAGGTAAATTAATGCAACACCTACTGTATTCAACTTTCTCTAAAAATCTGGATATATCTTTGCTTCCTTGCACTGAATCTGCAAATGAGGAGGTATACTGAAACAGAAAATAAGAAACAGTTGGGTAGCCAGGTGAAAAAAGAGAAAAGTGTACACAAAAGGAAAAATTTAAGACATACTATATCCTGCAGCTAGGAGCCAAATGGGTGCTGCAAAGGCCCTTCAGTCCCACCTATTGTGTGCCCCACCAGGCACATGCAACTGATGCAGGCAATGGTATGGAAGTAGATGCAAACCAGCAACAAAAGTAAATGTGCTGTGGTCATAGGGGGACACAACTTTAATGTATGGAGTAAAAGTTAAGGAGCAAAAACAGATAGTGTATTCAACTCTGAGGTTACTGAGAAAGAAAGCTCAAAATCCTCAAACTCATATCAAAATGAGGGAATGAATGAAGGGGCAAAGAAGAAAAGGGAGAAAGAAGCACACAGTGTCCTTAGGAGTTGATTGTGAGATAACTTAGACTAAGATGATATGTTAAGGTTGTATAACAGTATAGTTTTCTGCTTTCCCTAGAACTGCATTATAACTATACTATATTGTCAAAACCCAACTTCTGTGATTGATTCGCAAAAGTTTTATGAACAATCATCACCACAATTTTTCCCTCCTTTTCTTTTTATACACATGCTTCCATTAATGTTTTGCTTAGCCATCACATTTCCAAAACATCTGAATCTTCTCCACAGAAATTTATCAAACTATTTTTCAATGATTTTGTTATTGCCACATAAAATATTTTTTTCACATGGATAACACTCATTTGTCAATTACTAGGTATAAAACATTAACTTATCAGATACTTTTGGGTGAGCTGTCTGCTGCACAGAAAAAACTGATAAGTGCGATATCTTACAGCTAACAAAAATTCCTAATACTACTGCTAATTTCCTGCCTAAGATAACGTGTCTTAACACTTATCATTCAATCTGAGACATTTATCCTCAATTTAGCAGGAAAAAAATTCTGAAAAATTGAGGGTCTAATACACAATATTACATCATTAAAGCTATTGCTCCTTTTTATAATATGAGTATAACAAATCTTAAAAATACACAAGATTAGGTAAAATTAACAACATATCTGTGGCCAAGTTCATGCAGAAGAATAGTTAAGTAACAAAGTATGCAAGCAGCAGGCCTAAGATATCTGAAAAAGTCTTTCAGATTGTTTATTTACTAACTGTTTGCCATACAGCACCTTCAGGCATAATGAACAACAAAGTGGATGCTTAAAAGAGTTAGATGACCATAATCAGAAAACAAAAACAGGGTGTGCTAAACAGCAAGCATTTAAAAAGTTAAAGGAATGTAAGTAGAAGAGGCTGGAAAAGAGGAATGATAGAACAATAACGAGATATGAAATTAAAAAGGGTGCTGAAAGAAATTTTATTATCACAAGATCACATCCAAGTAGATTTATGAATCAAGGGGTGGGTCTGGAGCAAATTTTAACCTTCACCAGAGTGTGGTTCTTACCTGGTGGAAATCACGTTTGCTTTCTGCTATTATACTCTGGACATTCTGCTCTTTGAACACCAAAATAAAAAGACTCCAGTTAAGACAATGGTTTGTATGTGTCAGGTGAGCACATGCATCACAATAAAACATAGGCAACAAACTTACAGCACTTCTTGAGAAGAACTATTTCAATACTTAGAAAAAATACAATGCTGCATTAATTGAACTGAATGTAAACAAGGAATATACTGACGAAGAAAATTTCTTTCTAAAGGATATGTTTTCTTATGATCTTATACAGGATGCAGTCTAACAAAATTATATACTTATATACACATAGTAAAACAGTGGGCTTGAAAAAATTGCCAAAACACATAACACGGATGCAAAAGCTATTAAAATATATTTCTATAGGAGAGAGAGAGAGAGAGAAAAAAAAAGAGAAATGAATCCATTTTACAGAAAAACGGAGAGAACTGCTCTTGACACAAAATAAAATATACATTACATTATAACTTCACAGGTGTGATCCATCGTTTCTGCCATTCAAGTTCAAAGTAGTATATATATAAGTAACAAATTGGCCATATACTACATGAAAATTTAGTTAAACTTTACATTCCGCAATTACAAACAATTAACTGCCACAGCCTATGCTTCAGTTTGAAATGTGAAGACTGCACTCCACATTTACTGAAGGAAGATCCTAAACTCGTGAATGGTAGGAGTAACTACTCCCTTCAGGAGTTAACATTTTTGTCTCTCAGTTGTTCTCATCAATATGAAGTTTGGCTCCAGAAAGAAAATATATGAGACTGGGTAGGAGGGGATAACTTACATATAAAGATAATGGTTTATATGTTTCTAAAAAGCTTAAATTTGTTTTAAAAATTTTACATGTGTTCATATGCCACAAACTACAGCCTTACACAGTAAAGCATGTACTTAGGTGAGAAGGGGTGATTGAAGTAATATGATTCCAAGTCCAGGCTGTCATGAGACTGCTGCTAATCTGGGAGCTGGAACAGGTTGACTAGGGGGTGGCTGTCAAAGGACACCAGTAAAAGACTGAAATTAACATTTATCTACCTGCCTAGGATGAATGAAGTACATAACTACAACAGTGGTCCAATAGGGGGAATTACTGTCAGCAGTCACCAAAGGAAAAGAAAAGCATATCAAGAAGTTATGGTATGTACCCTTTTCACAAAAGCAGGCTTCCTTAAACTCATCAAACGTTTCCTTTGTTAAAACAATAACAGAGCTTAAAGGAATACAGCTAGCTAGGTTTTGAACCTCTGCAGCAAAACTGTCTGGAAAATATTTCTTATCTGAAGTGAAGAATAAACTGAATAAAAGCTTAATTAAAACATATGGTTAAGTAATTAATTCTTGGGTGAGTGCTTTGTCAAAGCTAGCTGCATTGAAATTGAAATGAAAATGGAGTCAGAGAAACAAGAGTTGTCAACTCCTTCTCTTTATGAAAAACAAAATCTGTATTGATGATCTATGTAGTTCTCTGATACACTGGTCAGTGCAAAAGATATATGGGTAAATTATCCTGGCAAAAAAGAATTGAATGGTGGACAGCTCAATGGAATCTCTAAGATCTTGGAAGAGAAAACTGATATTATAATCTATGTAGTTCTCTGATACACTGGTCAGGGCAAATGATATATGGGTACATTATCCTGGCAAAAAAAAGTATTGAATGGTGGACAGCTCAATGGAATCTCTAAGACCTTGGAAGAGAAAACTGATGTTATGTGTCACTTCCACGTGTGTTTATAGGTACACCACAGGACTGTATCTACCTGCCTATATTGCCTAGCCTTAAGGCTTAAGAGTATGATTCTCACATTTAATACTAACACGTACCTAATATTTACATTAAGTTGACAGTGTATGACTAGCCTCTTGTAAGTGCTTGTTAGGATAAGCATACCACTTTTGAACCGACTAGTATACAGTACGTACTTACATGTAATTTATTTCCAATATTGTGCACAAGTCAATGGTAGAATTACATATAATGATTTTCAAAACACCCAAAGAAGAAAGACTGGGAAGCAGAGGAATTTTCTATCTGCTAAATTATTGATAAGAAGAATACCATAAGATAAATTTGTATTTATGTCAAATCTTACCCTAGCCTACTGTGAGAAGTGTAATGAAGATGTGGAAGAGACCAGTTGGTCTCATTATTTTCAGTGAGGAAGCTTGCTTACCGAGAACCAATGTTAAAGGAAGATGTGTAATATTAATCTTCCTATGATTCTGGAGCTAGATTACATTAAAAACCCATATACGTAGATCAGATAGTATCAAGAGTGGATTAGTCATAATCCCTTAACATCAAGATTGATGGGAGCAGTCAAAAGAGAGACTGTTAATCACAATACGACAGAGGGGTCTGTCATCTAACAGATCAAAATTTTCTTCTTTCAATAAATGTGATATGCAGAAAAAAATTTCTAGACAAATTGCAGGCAGAGTTAAGCAATTGTGTAATGTGAACACGCGATTAACAATACGTACCTAAAACATACATGCAAGGCAGATCTCTCGTGCAGAAACTCTTAGTTCTCCCTACCAGTGAAGCATTAGATCATAATGAAAAATTCAAAATATGAACTAGCATATGTAAGAGAACCACCTTATTTACAAAATTAACTGCTTTGGTACTTACCATTGATTTTGGTCTGGGTCGATTCTCAGACTTGCCTCTTTTTCGTTGCTGTCCTTTTGTTGATGGTTCTTGGAAGTGTAGCGTAGGCTGAGATCTGACGTGGAAAGAAAAGTATGAGCAGGGGTATGGAAATTTATATCATTTCACTCTAGAGAAGCTAAAAACATTAAATAAAAATATCTTTTGGGATAGGGCTGCACCAAATAGCACAGAACTTTACCCAACAACATATTTGTGGTACAATACACCTTACCGCTAGTAATACAGTACAACTACTATACATAAAATTTATTCCATGCAACCCATACAAAAGTGCACATGTACAATTCCATAAAATGTTATCATCATAATTGTTTTAATTTTAACAGGAACATTTATTTTTTTATTTTTTTTATGTCCATAGGGTTCACCCAAAGGATCTGTTCCTGAATGTGTAAAGCTGAAGAAGATGTACAGATAATGAAAGGAGACTATGGAGAATGGGTGCTTGTTAGATAACAAATGTGTCAGCCTGAAAAAATAAATTACAAACAAAATTGGAAACATTAACATTAAATAAAACGTAGTTATGAAAACTTCATTACAAACATGAATTTATCAATTAATTCAAGCCTTGCGTGTGAGTCCCAGACCAGTCATTCCATTGTAGAAAAAATAAATAATCAGATGGGTTGATATATGTGCATAAGTTCCCTTACGTGTTTGTAGTTAACTGAATCACTCTTTGAGTAACCTGATCTACTGCAACAGAAGGAGGCAACACTGGTTTTAATAAAGGCAATACATGTACATTGTACAAAATCTGCTGTCTCAGCAGTAGGGTATGGACTCCACGAGCACAAAACCAGGCTTCTTAAAATTTGGCAAACCTGGTAGATGACATTATTTCTCTTTTACATCTAGAATGGGTTCTTTATGCACTTGAAGAAAAGTTGGTATTGTCATTCCATTTAGTAAATGTGTTTGTGGTAGTTGAAGTCCTGTCCAGTTGCCTAGTTTGCAGTTTGGCTTTGGCAAGGACTTTACAAAAAGCTAAAATGCTAACTAGGGAGCTAAACTTTAGATAACATTGGAGTTATAAAAATTGTACAGTAATTGGCATGACAATAGCTACCATGGCCACATTTACTTAATGGAATAACAATACTGACTCATCATCAAGTGTATGAAGGACTCCTCCTTGCTAACTTTTGGAAAATAATAATAAACCTTATGTCATCTAAATCAAATTGAGTACTGGATTAATCATGAGGCTCTTGTTTTCACACTCAAGACATATGGGTATTGATGGACATTTCTTAATATTATCATCCAATTTTTAACATACAAACTGCAAAAAATAATTTTTGATGGGTATTTATCATTGTGACTACAGGAATGTCACCAATGACACTCATCAAAGTAATGTTCTTGGCTTATTTTCTTATATAGTATAGTACTATGTGCTCAAGATATGAAGTTTGGCCATGAAAACTAGTTTACTGCTTAAGCAAATGATGTTACTCTCCTTGTAGCAATCTCATCTGAATGTAGGCCTGTGGATGCTGAATCTCTCAACTGACTTTTAGCTAAAATTAGAGTATGATGCAAAATATGAATGACAAAGCTCAATCATAACAAAATTCAAGGTGTGATAGTAGGTATATAACCCTGAATTCCAGACATTCCCATCAACATTGTTTCTTAAGCTACATGTCATTCTTGATTGCAAATTATATTTTTAAGAAATTATTGGTCTATATTTTCACTCACTGTACTGGGATACTTTCCAGATTCTTGGAGATCTCTCTATCTTGAGGAAATAATATGAATTTTCATAATAAAATTTATGATTTGGGATACTTAACTATTGTTCAAGATAGCTTACGTATATCTCCTCACTAATAGGTGAGTCAGCATTCAAACATAAGAAAAGGTTGAATGGCTGCCCGGATGAATTTTTAGTGCACCTGTTCTACACCAGGTGTATTTTGAATATTACAGCTCGTCAGAATTCTCTTTGACAGCCCACTAAGTTGTAGGCAGGCTGGGTGGGATCTACTTTAGTAGTAGGTGAGCATCCAAATAATAAATTTTATGATGAAAATTTATAATATTTGGGATGAACCTTACCTACTGTTAAAGACAGCTGACTCCCACATTGAGAAGAGGATGGTGGGTAGTGCTGCTAAACAAAATCTACAATGGCAGTTGAGCTAAAGGTGTCTTGCATGAAACCCAAAAAATTCTTTACTGATCTGGAATCCTTTCTGGATCTTACTGGTGCCAGAAGTCGGATTCCACTCAGGGAGCAAGGCTTTTATGTGTGTGCTGCAGAGAAACCCACTTCAATTCAGTCAGAATGTAACAAAAGTGGCATGAGGGGACCCCTGTGCCTGGGTTACAAAGCCCTCTAAAACAACAGTCAACTAAAATTACCCCGTACTTAATACCTTTATGATGTATAGATGTATGCTCCTCCACAATGTATGTACCTTCATGCCCCACAAAAACCTTTTACCTTCAATAAAGGTAGTTCTCATAATCTAGTCTAGTCAAATATGTCACAGAGAACCCCATGTTCTTTGACAGACGTTCTAGGTTTCTAACACCACAAAACAAAAGGTTAACTTTGCCTCTTCCAGGCTTAAAATAAAGTCATTCTAGGTTTTTAAAACCATAAAACACAAGGCTAACCTGATTCTTCCGGGCTTTGACAAAAGACATCCTAAGTTTTCTAATATTACATAAAAGGTTACCTTTGCCTATTCCAGGCTTAAACCTTAACAATGATGTTCAAGATTTTCTAAAAGCACAAAAACAAAGATTAACTTTGCCTCTTCTAGCTTAACCTAAGTAAATTTTAATTGCCGTAACAGAGAAGTGCTTCCTCTTCCTGCCAACCAATGAGGTTAAATTAGAATTAACATCATTCTCAGCTCTAGGGCAAAACGGCAAAATAGCTCCCTTGACAACAGCTGTAGGGAACCTCCTACTGAAGAATGACATAATTCTGCTGGAGATGACATAAAGGAACTGGCTTAGTAGACTCTACTAAGCCAGTGGAGGGGAACCCAAAAGGAACCTTAACTCTCCTTCAGTATCTCCATCACTTAAGGTTCCGCTCCTAAGTCTCTCCAAGCATGCTAGATGGCCTGTGAGTGGCTCTGACCAGAACCTGAGTGCTAAACATCTTCCAAGAAGGTATAAAATATGACTTGCATCTATATATCCTCCCCTTATTGCCTTGAAGAGAGTTAGGCCGCAGGTGACCCGAAGGAGAAATCAAAAGTTGAAATCTATTGTACAGAATAAGCTTTCTACGACAGATAGGAGCATAAGTGTTCTAACTTCTTCCAAACCAAGTTAGTATAAACATGAAAACATTCGCCTGCAACATTGGAAACAAATTTGACTCTGCAAGTGAAAAACTCTAACACTCTTCCTCAATAAAATCCTGCTGGCACCACAAACACACTAAGCTGGTACAGAGAAGAGGCAATTATACTGAGCAAAAGTTCAGGAAAAGATAAAAACTTCATTCTATTTAACTTTCTTCCCAAGAAAGGCAGTTCTAATAACACAATAGTTTGTACTGAAGAGAAAAATAATGTTAAAGCAAGTTTCATATTTCATCAATACAAAACACTGTCTTACATCAAGGTCTTACTTCTTTTCTTACTGGGTACCAGTGTAGCTTATAAATGTAGTATGGAAAAGAGAAATTGGAAGTTCGTGCCCCAAACCGAGAGGCATCCTGCACACTTCTGGAGTGCAAGATTTTATTTTCTTTATATTTCTAAACTGTTCTGCTCCTTGAGTACTGAAGTGACGCAACAGTTTGTTTTGTATACAAAATGATTTTCCAAATTAATCTTTCTGCAAACATTTACTTCAATAGAGAGAGTAATCTACACTTTTTTCAGAGGTAAAATTCTTAAGAACACTCAAGAATTTTGTTTAACATTTCTGGTGAGTACGTATTTAAAAACCATGGCTGGTTCGCCTATGGAAAAGTTTTAAGAACTGCTGAGCTATCACAAGCTATCACAAAATGGATAATTTTGGCAAAAGGAAAAAAGGCTTGATTCATACAGTATTATGTATATGCAAAACAATAATTTCAATTAAGCAAGTAACCCAATGCAATAAGACAGGCTGTATAAACTTAGGCATTGCAACAATTAAATCATTCTAAGCAAGCTTAAATGAATAATTTAGAATAGTCCAAGTTCTTATTGCTGTGGCAAGCTATTGCAAAAGTACAAAATAAGGGCACGATTAGGCCTCCTTCCCATAAATATCTTTGGTATGGATAGCCCAAAAGGTTTGATAAAGGTTATAAAAAAATGGAACTTCAAAATTTCACTTAAAATACCTGCCTGGTTAAATTTCAGGCTAAGTATTATTTCTGGGTTCAACATAACTTATTGAGGTACAAAACCACTGCTATACTTCAAAGACAGCTTTAATAAAAAAAAACATTGATACTTGAAAAATATTTCTTCTGACTCCTGTATATTAGCAGAATTTTTAGTTTGAAAAAATATAAATTTGTTTACTATGCAAGTGAAATTATTGAAGCACATGAATCAACTTGGAGTTTCTTCACCTGAAAACTAATGTAAAACTTTCAAAGGAACAGTTTTTGTTGCTACAATATAGACAGTGTTCAATTTTATCATAATGCTTCAACATTTTTATAACAATTAAGAAAAACATTAAAGAATAGGACTTTATAGCTGTATGATTACTAGGGCAACAATAAACATAAAAACAATCAAAATCACAGTACTGCATTTGTACAATAACTGACACCCCAACCCCCACACAAATGCATTAAACAAACATCATACAAGTGTTTCTGGTACTTACCTCGCCAGGTCGTGACCGCTTGAATGTTGAACCTTGATGGGAGGCAGCGGGGTGACCTGAGCTACTGTAAGAAGCAGGGGTAACCAAGTCATCTACTGGTCCTGATCCACGACCTGCATTACCTGATCTTAATACCTCTCTTCCCTCTCCCTTTCTTGTAACTAATCTATGTGCGCGGTGATTATTCAGAGTGGAAGCAGAGAGACTCTGTGTACGTCGAACCTTTGCAGTAGGTCTCTTAGGTTCTGTTATTAACTCGAAGTTATTTGGAATAGTGTCATGTCTGAGGTCGTAGATCAGGTCACCAGCATCTGGGTCACCACTAGAATAGCCCGAGGTCAGGTCATCCGCAGAGAGAACACGACTGAAACACAGACAGTGCACCAGACTCCCACATGCATACTAATAACAAATACAGTACAGTGCAATGCAAATAAAGAAAAATCAAGGACTGAAAATAAAAACTAAGTAAACAAAGGGCTGTGACACTTCA
This sequence comes from Macrobrachium nipponense, assembly GCF_015104395.2. NCBI lineage: Eukaryota > Metazoa > Arthropoda > Malacostraca > Decapoda > Palaemonidae > Macrobrachium > Macrobrachium nipponense. The sequence goes on along the minus strand of NC_087218.1, from coordinate 1,738,781 downwards.
AAATATCATGCAGAAAATTGAATGAAAGCAATTTAATACCACTTTCATCATAAAAGAAGCTTGCATGCAAGATAATTTTGAAGTGTGGGCAAAATAAAACACATGCAAACTAAAGCTAAAGTAAGCCATAAAACATGATAAAGGATAGATGATAATTCTGTGGTACAGTACGTACAATGAAAATACTATTACAGTACACTATAATTAATAATATCCTCTGAATATGTTAAAATATCAGGCTGATTTTTACTTGACTATTGTCATAGGTAGTTCAAGTTAAACTGCTCTACATATGCTTAATATTGAAGCAGAACTTTAGCGTAACTGACGAAGAAAGAGACAGTATCAAATTGAGCAATGAAAAGCTCTTTTAAACTAAAACACTTTTACCTAGTCAAAACTAAAAAAAATGTGCAGGGAAAGAAAAAATAAATCATTAAAATTAAAATAAGAAATAACAATTAATAAAGGTTGCAGTCAAACTCATTAATAAGTGAAATTAATCATTAATAAGTGAAATTACATAAATAAAAAATTCTACTGGGAGCTGATCACTGCCTGAACTACATTATGTACAAAATTTTTATGACTTTTATCTTAGACCAGTGAAATCAAGTTGATGACTTAACCTTGGTTTACTGTAATGGTATAATTTGGCTTATTGATGAGTAGACTTGCAATCTACTAATACACTTTAAAAAAAGTAAAATAGTAGGTTTTTATGCCTCATGTTCTGCTATTGTATGTACATAATACTATTCAGTACTGTATCATTGTATCAAAAATATGAACCAGATAGTGGAAGACCCCCTAAATAAAGGAAAACCTATAAATGAAGAATACAAGGAATATCAGCCATATGGGTGAAATAGTATACTCTTCAGATAGTTTCCTTTGGGACATGTAATAAAATACAATTATTTAGTAATTCATTAACAAATATCTCCTTATACATAATAATAAGATACCCTCAAGCAAGTAAGATGTACATACAGATATTAAATACAAGAAAAAAAATTGGCATTAAATAAAATATGAGAAATAAGGGTAAAAAAAATGCCTTTATGGAGTTACATTCATTTCAATTGTCACTCCACATCTATGAAGAGATAAAGGCAATGCAAAATGTTAACTACCACAGTATATCAGCTTGATTTTCTTGTACTAGCAAGAAATAAATGAACAATGACAAAGCAATAAAAAAAGGACACAATTGTGCCTTTACAATAAAAATATCCCCTTATAATTAGCTGTAAGTGCAAGGTAAATAGCTTAAAAAAAATGAGCCCCTTTAGCCTTTACGCAAATGTTCTTACAAAAAAAAGGAGAAAAAAAGCCCACTTTAGCCTTTACGCAAATATTCTAACTCCCATATCTGACACTTTTACATTTTCACTGTATGCACCTACCTTTGCAACATGGTTCTCCAATTACTGTTTAGTTTTAAGGCAGATGTGAAACTTTACTATTACCCAGTTATGACCATGTCAGTCTGATGTTTTCACTGGTCATTATCTAAAATATCTTTTCATCTATCAAAGTTATCTTCTAATTATGGAACCTTCATTTATTTTTTAGTTTGCTTTATCTGCATTGTACAAAATGTGTTGTTCATATGTGAAAAGCCACAAATTTGAGGAAGGGAATATATCTTTACATATAGTATATGTATTCCATTTGGTGACAGGATGCACACTGAGGCTTCATGCCAAGTGTTATCAGTAATTACAATTCTCAAGAGCAGATATTGGTGCCCGTACCACATTGTAACAAATCAGAGTTTTCGAGTAAGTAGGCTGTCTCTTATTACTCATTCTGTTTTCAATGGGGACTGATGATTGATTTATGACTATTATAACTGGCATCATAAAATCTAGGTTATAGATGTCCTAATAATATCAAATAGGAAATTAAAAAGATAAATAAGTTTAAAAGGAGTTTCACAAGAATTGTAATGGCTATATGAAGTTTCATCAAATTTATACCAAGAAAACCAAGTGACCACCAAACCCTGGGGAAGGCCTAACTAATGAGCTAACTAAGTTATGCAGGTAATTTGAACCAGAAATATCATGTCCAGTCTCTCAACTTACACCAGTAGGATGACATCAATGGAAAGCCATTGGTTCATACTTTTTGTGAAGTCTTTTATAAATGCAAGGCATATCATTTCTTTTTAATAAGGGAACTTCATGGGAATGACAAAATAGCACTTGTGAATCATATTGACAACAAAGGATAACTACGTATTTCCAAATTTTAAGGAAAACCCTGGTAACACAAAAATACTGGAAGACCATAAAAGCTACATGAAAACTCTCACAGTAAAGACAATGGAAGTTAATTTAGGCTTTTGCCCTTTTAAGACATTGCAGATACAAAGTTGTATGATGCTGTCACTTGAATGACCTGGGTGAACTATATTAGTTCTTACAAGTAATGATTCAATATTAGTACGTTACAATACTTACATGTGCTGTTTCATAAGAAATCAAACACAGTAATGATACAATTCTGAGTATAAGACAACAAAATTTTCAACAAATATTCATGAGCACAGTGACATGAGCCTATATAAGGCTTAAAGTTCTATGCATAAAAGGATATATAAAACATCCTCCAGAAGATATCTGATAAATTTTGGTACTATTTTGAATTTGCTAATAATGACATGGATAAGGGAAAGACTACCTAATTAATATGCCTTTTTCTATCTTGTTGGAAAAATGTCCAGCATTCCCTGTCTGTCAGCAAGCTCATTGCAATACTCAATTAAAAGAACAAACAAGTTTGCAGAACTGATGAGGTAAAGTAGTTAGGGGAAAAATGCTTCTGAAATTATTTTTCCATATGGTAATCATTTGTAAATTTTCAATAACACAAAACAAATTTATTATTCTCAAACTTGAAACTTAAGACAACAAAGAATAACATGGCTAAAAATAGAAAAGGGAGTTCAGATTTCATTAGTGCTACATGGCAGCTTTATGCACGGGCTCTTATGGAAAAGGCAAATTAGGAAAATTTACTTAAAGAGGAGGGTTTATAAGATTACTTATAGATGGTAAAATATAATAATAGCAAGGGCACCATTTAGATTTTCTTACATCTGAAGGTTAAAACCAATGAATGGTGCTATGAAAAATTTTAAGAAATGGCCACTATGTACTTCACCCATACAATAATACAGTACAGTCTTCTGTGCTAAAAAATATTATAAACTTGTATTTTCGTCCACTCTGAATAAATAAATGTAATTATGCATTGTGTCTATGTGCTTAAAGATTGCTAATTAAATCTGTGAGGTGAGCAATTCATTCCTAATTTCAGCATCACTAGTATTTAAGCAAGCAAAGGTTCAAGTCATTATAAAATCTATAAAAATGTCCTAAAATTGTTTGAATTTATCAGCACTTTGTACTCTTAATCCAGCCTAAAAGTGAAAGGATACCTAGGTTCTCAGATTTCTGTAAGCTAAATGTGCACAGAAGCATTACAATCCACTAGTGACTTTGTACAAAAGGACCACAGAAAGTACGATTGTGTCCATAACTATCATAACTATCGCCTAACTTATGACAGAATAATTATTTGCCAAATGAGACGTGACAGTACTGTGGTGAGATCATTCATTGCTAGACAAGACTAATTAATTTATACTTGCACAATATACGTTTTTTACTTTTCCTTCTGTACAGAGTTCCTGATGAAAATGTGCTGACGTGTAAGACTAACATGACTTCATACATTACAGTGGACAGCCCGTATTCGCGTTCTCCAGATTCGCGGATTTCTCTCGGGAACGTTTCCCCGCATTATTCGCGGAAAATTTGCGCATTCGTGGTATTTTTCTATGAGAAATATCCACAAATTCCAGGGTTTTTTTTATCAATTTCATCATAAAATGCACTTTTTGTGATAAATCTATTAAAAAAAAACCAAGTATAAAAATGTTTAGTGGGGTTTTCTTGAGTTTTAACTAACAAAATAGGCTGTTTTTAGCATTTGTATAGGGGTTCCAAACATTCGCGGGTTCTAACTATTCAAAGGGGGGTCTGGTACGCATCCCCCGCGAATACGGGAAGACCACTGTACACATAAAAATAAATCACCTGTATTGTAATAACATATTGTTACCTAACAAGAGTAAATGTGTAAATTCCAAATTTTAAATAACTTTTGTGTTATTTCTAAGTACCTCATAGTTTACCTTACCATTATTGTTCACAACATGACTTATTAGCCAAGAGCTAGAGCTATTCTTGAGAGAAATGATTTCACAACAGATCCCATCATTGGAGCTAGATCAGAATCCTTCATATGGTAAGAAATTTGTATGTATACCCAAAATACATTAGATAAAAAGCTTTCTAAGCTAAAGATCCATTTCTGATGTAACTTCTTCATAAAAGGCCAAGAAATTTTTAAATGAACCTCACAAACATCATAAAATGTCTGAGAGTGGTAGATCCTTATGACACTTGGTAGTCACCCACTCATAAAAATGCCAGTCCTATCAAGAATATGTCCATGAAACACAGAGTGACATCTTGAAAATAAATAGCATTAAAGTTGAGAGTATCTCCAACTTACTGCATTAATCCCTCAAGGATAAGGAGTCTTTACCTCATGAACACTGACCTCAGTAAGAGCAAACTCATGATCTGCCGATCTAAGAATGAATCGTGTGCGCTTAAGAATCATCTACCCCAGACAAAACTAGATATAATACTCTTGCCAAGGTTTGTGTGGCTGCATTATTAAAAGTCTTGCCTTAAGGGTGTGGCACTGACTCAAACTTAAAGTTTTTAATTCCCTTCTCTGGTTTGGTCCCTGAATAAGTTTCTTTGACCACTGTCACCTCAATTCAGTAGTCCTAATGCAATTACACCTCAGTGCTCTAATAACGGTCATGTTGACAGTCTTGGCATCCTGGCTCTCTTAGATGGGGACAACGTTCATCAAATGTACACATATCCTTTGAAGAATAATTCCCTATTCCTCTTACATATACATGACATCATGACTGGTCCAAGCACTCCAGGTTTAACTATATGTCACAGCAAACATCCCAGATGGTCCTTTTTTCTTACACCCTATCACAAACAAGCCACTTGCTCTGCATGGGCTGAGAATTATCTAGTGTCCCTATTTAAGAAGGCAGAACCCACTGCATCCTGAATTCCTTGGTCTGTGTTATAGAACCCTGGGGAAACCATAAGAGTGAAGACACAGTGACTTTTAAAAATAGATTTCTCCTTTGTCAAAACCTGTTTAATGACTTAACAGAGAATAAGTCCCCCCTCTTTTAAAAGTCCCTTCTTCATGCAAGCTTAAATTTTTTATTGGGTATTTGATGAAATGAAATATCAATAATGACATGGAACTGGAATCATGGTACTGTCCTACTTTTAGCTGCTGCATCAGACCGCCTATTCTATTTTTGTAATATTGAAAATCTCAATGAAATTAACCAAATTTCCCAACAATCTCTCCATTATTGGGTATCCTTAGATTACCTATTTATGTCTCTTCTGGCTTTCCTTCTATAAGAAGTTGTTGTCCTTTCTCTCTTAAGCTACCATCTAAGGACTCAAAGATTTCCTAAGGCATGTTTGTCACCAGCCAAATCCCATTTTTCACCCAGTATGAATATCAAACAATCACCCTGTTATGCATGTAGTCTATTGCCATGTCTGCAAATAGTGCTTGAAGAACTTGAGCATTGATATGCTAAACTAGTTTTCCATATACCTGCTTAATGGCTGAAGTTTGTCTACAAAATGAGCACTATAAACTTAATTTTTACCTGATATACAATGGTATTGTCTACACAATGAGCACTATAAACTCTTTGTTTGTTTGTTTGTATGGCGTTTTTACATTGCATGGAGCCAGTGGTTATTCAGCAATGGGACCAACAGCTTTATGTGACTTCCGGACCACGTCGAGAGTAAACTCTTAATTTTTACCTGATATGCGATGGTAATTTGTGCCCAAGTCTTGCTGTGTCTTTACGACACTGCAATGATAAAGTTCCAGTCCTAAGCCTCTGTTGCATAGCACCTAAAGTCCTGTCCTACAATGCTGAACATCCATCTGTCATTTTGGGTTGATGGAATTCCCATTCCAATCAAGATTCACATGCTCTAAGCCATCCATCACACTGGATTTCATTAGCTACAACTGGATGGCTCTATTTTTAGTACCTTTCCAGTGCCAAAATGCCCACTGTCAAATGGGTGTCCCTCCCTCACCCATGGTGACTACTTTCCTCATGTTACCTTCCATTCCCATCATTATCCTAATTCTAAATTAGTTTAAAAAGACCACTGAATTATACTTCTAGGTTTTCATATGGTTCAACAAAGGTAAAAAAAGAGACATGATACTCAAGCAACAGCTCCCTCATCATGGTAAATACATTCTTTAAAATCTCAACTCTGAAGAAATCATGGTTAAAATACTAATAAAACACTTAATTTCTTGTACTACTAATCAAGGTATATTGCAATTGCTCTTCATCATATGAGCAAGAAGGAGGCAAGGTAACAAGAACCAAACTATGGCTCCTGCTTCAAGGTCATAGACATTGTTTATCGCTAATAGCTACCATTACGGTTCTAATCTGACAACTTTTCAGCAATCTTAACCATCCCAGGTAACTTTCAACCAAAAGGAGCAGTCAATATGTATAAGTATCCTAATCATAATAACTTCCTGTACATTAGGGAAGAAGAGTTGTATACCCATGTGAATGGAAAACCAAATCCAAAGGTTTGCCATAAAGACATGGTAACCACAATGTTTGATATGCACTTTTGCCGGCAATAACAGTAATTAAATGTAAAAAATGTACATACTATTGTCAAATAAGTGCACACCTAAAAGAAAAATCTTACAATGTTACCAGAAATACAGAAAATTAACAGATTTACATGAATATCAAATAATGATGCTCCATCAAGTTGTATTACACATTTAAGCTTAAATGGAAAAATGTAAAGCACACCATTTCTGTGAACTAAGGATCACAAACTGGTAAGTCTAACTAGGCATTTTTCAGTACAAAAAACTTGACATCCTTATCTCTACTAGCCTAATTTGAAAAGAAATAGCAGGATAGTCATAAAACTGCTACACAATCATAATATTGCCAAACAACCAGAAAACTGTATACTGATTATCCAAAAGGTAAACAATAAAAAAGTCAAAGTCCTCCCCCCATGATATTGCTTCTCAGGCGGATGTCAGCCCGGTAACCCCAACTCCCCGGGAACCACTGGTAGACAGCCTCAATTATTTGCCCCTGACGGGAGGCGAATGCCAGCCCGCAAGATTACAAGACCAGCATATTACCAACTGTACTAGAAAAGTGATCATTAATATTGTTAACCAATACTACAGTATGTTTCTTTGCAAGCTCAGTCAAACACAGAATGACGGTCTTTGTTACAGAGTAAGGAGCTTACCAAATGGATATAATAATCACCTGGGAGAGTGCCCTAAGCTTTTTTTCTCAAGAATGTCTATGTCTCAGCTAACTGGTCATGCTGTGTGAGATATAATACTGTACATGAGTATAGCTAGAAAGGTTTGTCCACTGTATGGTCATCTATGCCTTTCTACTGACTTTAATCCAATGCTATCCACAAACTGTATTAAGATACCTTGCAATTAACACTGGGAGATTCCTGTTTAATAAATAAATGGTTCTTATAAAAGAATCTTTCATGCATGAAAGCAAATTCCTATTCATCACGCCATAGCCATGTGGTAAAAGCAATAAAAAAAAGGTTTTGAGCATGAAGTCCCAAGATGTCCCTTTCATGGTGAATGAGAATGCTTTAACAACTCATACCAATATAACAAGGAAGCAACTACAATCAGCAAGACTTAAAAACAAATTACTGGTTAAAAACCTCTCTTAAAACAATGTGTATGTATACCACCATGAGATGATTATCACTAGCAATGCAAGTCTCACAACAAGGACCAATTTGATAGCATAACCTAACATGTACATAGGCTATGTAAAATATAGTGCTGTGACTGACTATACTCTAAAAGTATGTGCCTCAATTTGGCACAAACTAGGATTTTTAGGCATGAAAATATATGCATTTTCATTTGACATTATTAAAATCATCTTGCCAAATAACTAATGAACTTACATATATACCTTGATATTTCTTTGTAAGCAAGTTATGCCAAGAATAACAAGACAAAGCAAGGAGTTTTTACTTAGTGGCAAGAGGGTTTTTAACATGTGTAACACTTCTTTTGTGTCTTTATTCCAAGACCGTGAGATTTTTTAATGTGTGACTATAAGTAATTAAGTGGTAAATTTCTTACCATGAACAACCAAATGATGTCTTCCTTGAAGATTGTTGTTTCTGGTTGTTTAATGAGAAATTAATTAGTCATACTTATAATATGACTATGAGCATGGTCAGGGATATGCTCCAACTACCATCATCCAAATGGGTCTATCTACTTCAACTATGAATATCCACAACAATTATGAGACGACTTTACAACCTCCATATTTTTTCTGAGCCCAATGTCCTCTAACAAAATTCTGTTAGTCTTTACCCATGAAAAAAAATCAAAATATTTTCAACACAAGTCTCAGTTAGCAGAATCTAAACATCTGATTTTTTATCACAGCAAAGAATCCTATTGAATACGTTTCTATAACTGGATTAATAGCCATCATGTTTACATATAACAACACTGATTTTTTTTGGCCAAAGATATCATGCTAACACTAAAATGTTATGTGGGCTAATAATATAACTCTAATGAAATAATGCTTTCCTTCAACCGATTTTCAGTACTAGACAATAGAGTAGTAATCACCAAAACTTTTAGCTAACTTAGCTAATGTCTGTTTGAACACTGAGAAAATCTAGATAAAAGGCAATGAACAATGAAGGCTAGTCTACCTACTCTGTATCATTCCATCTCACTTTACAACATTCTGATAACTTAACTGAGTCTGTTGACAAATAATTTTAACCCACGAGGAATGTCTTTGCAGTGATTCCTGACACTGATGAAACAGGTTTCCCAGAGTGTAAGAAATATTATAGTACTGTACTTCTGATGTTCCGGTATAATATGACCATTTAACAAAATAAAATTTCAATAACTCTAGTAAATCTAACTTTCATAATCTCTTTTGACCGAAGCAATCAATACATCTTTTAGTTAAAAATTCATCATCTTAAAAAAAATGACAAATTTTTAAAGTAATTTGCATTTTTCCTAATATATAAACCTGAGGTCTTTACATATGGGATTTACTTTCAGCACAAGCTGGAGTCACCCATTTAACTTAAAACAAGGTGGATATTGGTTGTTGGCTACAAATGGAAGGGGAGGAATCCCCTCCATCTAGTTGGTAGGCATTCACTTTACCTTTTGGCCCAGGAAGTAGAATGAGATGTGGTTAGAGGCGGGCCATTTATGTAAATGGCCTTTGGTTTGTATGTTAGGAAAAATACAACTTACTTTAAAAATTTGTCATTTGTTTCAGTGTTTCTCGCTTAAGGAACATTAGGGAACTTTTTGAGACTGGGAAAACCCTCAAAATTAAAGTGATTGTCAGGACTCTGCCTAAGTGAAGATCATAGCCAGGTACCACAGATCTGTCAAGTGAGTACCCCCTTGATTTTCCAAGTAGGGTAGAGCAACTGTGTTGTTGGTCATCACACCGGTGTTTTGCCCTTCCAAATTATGTCATAAATACTTTTATGTAACTGTTCCTTTGCTTACCTAAAAGTCTGAGCTGTGGCTTCCCAACTGTTCACGTGAGATGTTCATGAACACAAGGACTTCTGGGTCGCCCAGAACTATGGATACCTGCCCATTTCTTCATTTCTCTCCACAGCTGGAGGTATGCTGTCACATCCACTATCAATGGGACTATGATGTTATCCAGTATGAATGACACTTTTGGCGATCCAACAGGTTGGGTCTCGAAAGATCAAATCCTGAATCTGCTGAAGGAAATCAGCTCATTCAAGGCTACCACATCTGCCACTTCTTTGCTGTTGGAGTTAAGTCCTTCAAGAGTGGTCAGTGCGAGGACTTCAGACAGTACATCCTGTCCTCCAATGGCCTCACCTCCTTGCATGGGAGAGGACAAGTCCATTAAACCTATCCTGTGAATCCAGGCTGCTAAAGGGGTCAAGACCAATGGCATTGTTACCAATCTGATGCATAGGAACATGAAATATCACACTTTTCCTGACCATTTGAAGTGAAGATTTACCCTGGAGGCTGGTTGGATTGGGAGAGGCAACTGTGAGGTCTAAAGCTGCCAATAAGTCATCTTTTCTGATGGATCTCCTAAGTGAGTCAACCGTGCCCATAATGAGACTTAGGGATTTGTTGAGCTGTGCCAGGTCTATCCCTGCCCTACAACCTCCTGAAGTCTTCAGAACTATGAGCAGTCAACTGTCCCAGAGGATGAAGGCTGGGAAGGTGGATAGGTCCTGATAATCAGCAATAGGTTTATCTGCTGAAGGTTAATCCACTGGCATTGTCAAAGAGTCATATTCCTTTGGAAAAGGGTCCCATGACTAGTGAAAGTTACAAAGGCCAGCAATTCTGTAGTCACCAGAGCAGTGTCTGGTATAGGGTAGATCAAATTTGAACTTGAGCTGACGAAACAATGTTGCTCAATCCTTTTCATAAATGCTACATCTACTAACTGGGAGGGGGGACAGGGGGAACAGCAGCACCCTGGGTGCAGCAGTGTTGTGGTGTGAACCCATGACAGGAGTACTGGGGGGTGTAGGAGCTCTGTGAGACATGAGTGAAGGGAGGAAGCAGCAATGTGGAAGCCTAAAGGCTGAATCACCCTGGCACAGGGGTGTCTGGATGCCAAAACAGGGAGCAAGAATGTTGGTTCATCTTCTGTATAGGAAGCAAGGCAAGCATGGATAACTGAATTCAAGGCAAGAACGAAGCAGTCACTTCTGTATCTGTTACATTGCAAGCCTTCTCATTCACCAGTCACAGCAACAGAGCATTGTCTGTAGCTGAGCTGTCTGAAATACCATCTCCTTTATCAGGGGAGAGGGAGAGGCAGAGAGGGACTTCAGTGGCCTGTCACCAGCTGAAAAGTATCTAGAGATGTTGGCAGGAATTCTAGGGGCATGGTGCTTAAATACAGTACCCTCTTTCTCTTCTGTGCAAATTTAAAAAACTGGTATGCATTTCAATCCATACAGGCTGAATGTCTTTTGCAGGAAACACTGATACTTCTGACAAGAGAAGTAAAATAAGTATAGGTCTTTCTCCAAGGAGGGTATAAGAAACCTGCACACCTTACCTGGGAGACCTTGACGTGCACTGAGATGTATGTCAAAACTATGTAAAAACAACAACAGCCTTGCCAAACTCTAATCAGTGTGCATTATACTATTAATTTGAGCAAAATTTGCTATTCACAGCCCAACAAAAGATAAATTTAATATGAAAACTTTCTTCCGGTAATGTTAGCTAAAAACTGTATACAGACCCTTCACTGTATTTTTTTAATAATCGAACACTAAGTAAATATTAATAAAGAATGAATGTCAGGAATGAAGCTCTGCCCAAAGAACAAAGATCAGGTACACCATAACCAATACAGGAATAACAGACCAAGGATAATGATATAAAAGCAAAAGTGAAAAAAGTTAGCATGAGCGCAAGACTGTACAGCAGCTCTAAGTACACAGACAAGGGAAAGAGCATATGCAGGCAGAGGTAGGATGCTTGCATGATGCAGCAAGGGAGTTCTTTTGAGGATCAAGGCGCAAAAAGGATTACTTCCACAAGGACTCAAGCAATTTATGATTAGTGGGATGTAATGAACAAGAAGTGCCTTTCTTCACTTTGGCTGCTAGTGTGACTTTACAGATGATATATTTCATGAGGATAAGTTTTCTTAATTGATTCAATAACCATCTTAGCAGCACACTAAAAAAACCTTTTGATATTTCTTATGAATGTCTAAAGGGCCCCATACACTTGAATGATTGTCATAATGGACACACACTATTCAGACAGAATGAACGATCTCCGCACCAATTTCAGTCTGAACAAGGAATGTCTTGGGAAGACATTGTATCATCTCTAGAAGAGACATGCGCGATAGCGTTATAACAGCAGACAAACACATGCATCTAACGACCTTCGTATGGCAGAAAAGTCGCAAGCCAGCAATCTGGTTGTGACAGATTCCCGCTGAGGTCGTTCAGACCATGAAACTCCGCCCACTTTTGCATTCAGACAAGCCCACACACGATGTTTTTGCGAACAATACAGACAATCGTTCAGTGTATGGGGGACCCTAAAGCATTTTTTAAGTGAAACATGAGGCTTCTTTTCTAAAATTGATTCATTTCACAGGAAGCACAGATGTGATCATTTATTGTGTGGTGTGAAATATCATAATAGCAAGACCATAGTTCAGGTCAAAGAAACCAGGATGTTGGTGTTCATTGCTATTACATATATCTATACAGTAATCTCTCTCTTAACTGGCTTTTAATATCTGCCCTAAGCCTTGGACTGCACTCTTTTCATTGCAAAGGAGTACTGCATATAACTGCACAAAATTTGTCAGTTTGACTAAAACCACAGTATGGTAATGACTAAAATCTAAGTGCAAAAGAAACATAAAACATTTTGAAGAAGGAGCAAGCTTGCTCAATATTACCCATATTAAATTCTGTATGCTGATTGGCTTACTGAATTGGAGGGGTTTGGGGAAGAGCAAGGAGTAATCATTATTTGACTTTAATGTAAGTGGAAGGAAATTTACACACTGATTTATGCTTTTATATGGCTCTTCTTGCTCATAATGAGTGCAATTTTATCTTCAGCACATTGAGCTAAGTGTACCCACCATGCAATCTATGGCTGCATTTGTTTGTGCGCCCCAAAACAATCCTAAGGCTCATACTGTGTGTTTTTCTGTGTATGCTGGTGGCAATGCTTCCTAACCAGTGGTCAAGGAAAGTTCTGAGCCACATAGGATTCATCATCAATAGTAGTAAAATGATATCTTTGATTTGAAAATTTAAAAATACTTCTTCCATAGGCACTGAACTGAAAGATGTATGAGAGAGAAAGAAAACCACGCATAATGAATGGGAGATGAGCAGTCAGTTAGATATGGAAGTAGAAGGAGACTAATTAATAGGTAGGTCCAGAGGACCATAAGACATGACTGAGAACCTGCACAAGATGAGTACAGATTTACAACAGGGCACAAGACATACGAGTCTTGTGAGAAGTAACTCACTGGATGTCTAACTCATACGTGACAGTGATGACAAATACAGTACGTAATATATTCCTTATTCCTTGGGAGAAACTTCAGCAGCATTAGTTTAGATTTATAGAATTTAAAAAATCTGATTGATGTATCTTGGATTAGAAGTGAATGATTATAATGATGTCTCCTTGACTAATAGCTTTAAAAATGTTATTGTTATTATACAATTAAGTTTGTTCATACTTACCTGGCAGATATATATATAGCTGTATTTTCTGAAGTCCGACAGAATTTCAAAACTCGCGGCACACGCAGTGGGCGGCCAGGTGGTAGTACCCATTCCCGCCGCTGGGAGGCGGATATCAGGAACCATTCCCATTTTCTATTCATATTTTATTAATGCCTCTGTCTCCTGAGGGTAGGAGGGCGGGCACTTTAATTATATATATCTGCCAGGTAAGTATGAACAAACTTAATTGTATAATAACAATAACATTTTGTTCATGCCACTTACCTGACAGATATATATATAGCTGAATCCCACCTTCGGATGGTGGGAAGAGACAGAATAGGATTTTTTTTTTTTTTTTTTTTTTTTTTTTAGGAAACTTAAATTAAGTATTTGATATACATCTTGGTTCCTCACCTGTTTGCAAAGTAGACTATGTGATTACTGTCACTTAAGGCTGCTTTTGCTTAAATCAGAGTTGCCAGCCAGGTGGAGACCTGTAGTGCTGGTGCGCTCTGGATGATCTGTCAACCGGGTACGAGACCTCAACATGCCAGACCATCGAGGCCATACATATGAGGGCAACGAAGCAACTGACCACCACCTGACCAACTATTCACAAAAACCCTTAAAACTAACTAAAGGATGGGAGATCTTCACATAAGACTCACCACAACCTAAAAACACAACAACAAAACTAACCTAATCCTAACTAAGGGATAGGGAAAGAGCTACTTCCGGACCCCAAGACTGTGTCCGCAGAAACGTATGGCCCCAGTGCATTACAATCGTCATAAATCGTTCTCACATCCCTTAGGTAATGTGAGGCGAAGACGGAGTTACTCCTCCAAAAGGTGCAATCAAGAATGTCCTTGATTGACATGTTCTTTTGGAAGGCAAGGAGGTAGCGACAGCTCGAACTTCGTGCGCTTTCACTCGTAAGAGGCTCAAATCAGTCTTCTGGAAAGATGAATGAGCCTCCTTAATGACGTCCCTTAGAAAGAAAGCAACAGCATTCTTCGATAAAGGTAACTCTGGTCTCTTCACAGAGCACCAGAGATTACCTGAGGGACCTCTTACCTCTTTTGTTCTATGTACATAGAACTTGAGAGCCCTGACCGGGCACAGGACTCTCTCTGGTTCTTGGCCCACCAGACTTGACATACCCTTGATCTCGAAAGTCTTCTGGCCAAGGGTTCGAAGGATTTTCATTCTTCGCCAAGAAAGTTGGGTTCAACGAGCAGACAGCATTGTCTCCTTTGAATCCCATTAACTTACTAAACGCTTGAATTTCACTAACTCTCTTAGCCGTCGCAAGAGAAGTTATGAAAAGAGCCTTCCTTGTCAAGTTTCGAAGAGACGCTGCCTGAAGCGGTTCGAAAGGGCTTGACATAAGGAATTTAAGAACCACGTCAAGGTTCCATGACGGAGGTCTCATTTGAGGAACCTTCGAAGTCTCGAAAGACTTTAAAAGGTCATGAATGTCCTTGTTGTCAGACAGGTCAAGGCCTCTGTGCCTAAAAACCGCTGACAACATGCTTTTATATCCCTTGATGGTAGGGACAGCTAATTTCTGCACATTCCTGAGAAAGAGCAGAAAATCAGCTATCTGGTTCACAGAGGTCGAGGAAGAGGAAACTCCCTCCTTTTTACACCATGCCCTGAAGGAAGCCCACTTCGATTGGTAAACAGCTCTTGTGGAAGCACGTCTTGCATGTGAGATTGCTCTCGCAGCTGCTTTCGAAAAACCTCTCGCTCTGGCCAACTTTTCGATAGTCTGAACGCAGTCAGACCCAGAGCGGAGAGGTTTTGGTGAAACCTTTCGAAGTGGGGCTGTTTGAGTAGATCTTTCCTCCAGGGCAATGTCCTTGGAAAGTCTACAAGGAAAGACATGACCTCTGTGAACCATTCTCTCGCTGGCCACATCGGAGCGATCAGGGTCAACCTCGTCCCTTCTGAGGCCGCAAACTTCCTCATGACTTCCCCCAAAATCTTGAATGGTGGGAAGGCGTACAGGTCTAGACCCGTCCAATTCCAAAGCAACGCGTCTACCGCGATTGCTTCTGGATCCAGGACCGGGGAGCAATAAAGAGGAAGTCTCTTGGTCCTTGACGTCGCGAATAAGTCGACCAGTGGACGTCCCCACAACGTCCAAAGGTCTCGACAAACGTCTTCGTTCAAGGTCCATTCCGTCGGTAGGACTTGTTCCCGACGACTGAGAAGATCTGCCCTGACGTTTTGCACTCCTGCAATGAATCTCGTCAGGATAGTCACATTTCTTAGCTTTGCCCACAGCAGAATCTCTCTCGCTAGGGAAAACAACGTTCTGGAGTGTGTTCCTCCCTGATTTTTTAAATAAGCGAGTGCTGTGGTATTGTCCGAGTTTACCTGAACAATCTTGTTCTCTAAACTCCTTTCGAAGAACTGCAGGGACAGAAATACTGCTGCCAGTTCTTTGACATATATGCCAGGCTACCTGTTCCCCTCTCCAGGAGCCTGACACTTCCTTCCCTCCTAGTGTTGCTCCCCAGCCCGTGATGGAAGCGTCGGAGAACAACACTAGGTCGGGCTCAGAAGACTTAGGGACACGCCCTCCTGAAGCTTCTGAGGGTCCAACCACCATCTTAGATGGTTTCTTTATCGGAAGCGATATTCTCAATATGGAATTGAGATCGTCCTTGGCCTTCCACTCGTCCGCAAGGAAAAATTGGAGAGGCCTGAGGTGCAGTCTTCCCAAGGAAACAAACCTTTCTAGCGAGGAAATGGTTCCCAGCAGACTCATCCATTCCCTCGCCGAGCAAGTCTCTTTCCTTAGAAAGGCTGAGATCTTTTTTAAGCCTAGCCGCTGACGTTCCTGGGACGGAAACGCTCGAAAAGCCACTGAATCCATCTGAATCCCCAGATACACGATGGACTGTGTTGGGGTCAGATGCGACTTTTCGAGGTTGACCAGAAGTCCCAGGGACTTTGCTAGGGCTAAAGTGAACTGCAAGTCCTTCAGACACTTCTCTCTCGACGACGCTCTGATCAGCCAGTCGTCGAGATACAGGGAAACTCTTATCCCCGAAGAGTGTAGCCACCTCGCCACGTTCTTCATGACTACAGTGAACACCATTGGAGCCGTGGTCAGGCCGAAACACATAGCTCTGAACTGCCACACTTTTTTGTCTAAGACAAACCTTAGATACTTTCTTGAAAGAGGGTGGATCGGGATGTGAAAGTACGCGTCCTGCAAGTCTAAGGACACCATCCAGTCGCCCGGTCTCAAGGCTCCCAGAACAGAATGAGGCGTCTCCATCGTGAATTTGGTCTTTTCCACGAAAAGATTGAGCCTGCTTACATCTAGAACTGGACGCCAACCTGACGACTGCTTCGGTACTAGGAAGATCCTGTTGTAAAAACCTGGGGACCCCAGGTCCGCGACTTGTTCCACCGCTCTTTTGTCGATCATTTGTTGAAGGAGATCGAATAATACTTTCTTCTTCTCTCCCTGATAGGATGGAGAAAGGTCTCTGGGAGTCGTAGAAAGAGGAGGAAGATCTAAAAAGTGGATCTTGTACCCCTGCTCCACGATCTTGAGGGACCAAGAGTCCGTGTCCCTCTCTCTCCACGCTCCCGCAAAAAACTTCAGTCTGGCTCCGACTGGTGTCTGAAGGACATGCTTCTCACTTGGAAGGCTTTGGCTTAAAGGAAGCTCTTCCTCGTGAAAACCCTCTCCCTCGAGGAGCTGCTCTCGAGGGGGGAGCCCCACGAAAGGGCTTAACTTTCTTCGGCGGTCGAACCGCAGCTGAAGAGGTTGAAGGTACGGCCGAACGTCTTGTAGACTGGGCCAAAAGGTCCTGAGTTGCCTTCTCTTGCAAACTGTTAGTCAGGTCCTTTACTAAAGTCTGGGGGAAGAGATGGTTCGAAAGAGGAGAAAACAGCAAATCCGCTTTTTGAGCTGGAGTTACCGAACGAGCTGTGAAATTGCACAGCAAAGCTCTCTTTTTCAATAAAGCCGTTCCAAAATGAGAGACGATCTCCTCCGAACCATCCCTGACGGCTTTGTCCATACATGCTAACACGCTGGACAGCTCCCCCAGACTGAGAGATTCTGGGCTTCTCGCTTGCAGATCCAGAACTCCCAAACACCAGTCAAGGAAGTTGAACACTTCAAGCGTCCTGAGCAGACCCTTCAAATGATGGTCAGTCTCCGTAGAGGTCCAGGTTACTTTAGCAGAGGATAAAAGAGACCTCCTCTGCGAATCCACTAAGCTGGAGAAATCTCCTTGAGCTGAAGAAGGGATACGAACTCCTACTTCATCTTTGGTTCTATACCAAATGCCCCCTTTTCCGCTGAGTCTAGCTGGAGGCAAGGCGAAAGTCGTCTTGCCTTGATCTCTCCTTCGTACCATCCAATCTTGGAGTTTCTTAAAGGCACGTTTAGTGGAGAGAGAAGTTTTCATCTCCACAAACTCCGGGGTTTTTCAGTTTTAGATGAAGAAAACTGCGAAGGAGGAGACTTGGGAGCCGCAGGCTGAAACTTGTCTTCGAAAGAAGAACGCAAGAGCCGCACGAGGACTTTATAGTCCGAGATTGAAGGGGCCGCAGAAGGTTCCTCTTCAACTGAGTCAGCCGAACTACTCAGCTCTCCTTCTTCACTAAACGGAAGAGGAGACCGTCTGTCCGGAGAGGGCGTCCTAATGTCGGGTCTTGGCTTAATCAAAGGACCCCTATCCTTGCTAGAGGAAGCCTTATTTCGGCTGTCTTCTCTATGACGCTTACTACTTGAAGAAGGTAGAGCGTCCTGACGAGGACGAGCGTCCTTAGCGCCATCCGAGGCAGCCTCACTTGCCAGAGAAGCGTCCTTACGTTTCTCAAACGAAAGGGAAGACCTTTTCGCTGGAATACGTGCCTGTGCGCGCAAACTAGCGTCTTGGGGTACGACTTCTTGGTCGGAATCCCCAAAAGCGTCTTGAAAAGAGCCCTGAACTCCCCCTGGCGACTTCCTGCCAAGCGTCCTGCCGGTGCGAGCGTCCTGTCTAGCGTCCTGGCGAGCGTCCTGACGAACGTCCTGCCTAGCGTCCTGCCAAGCGTCCTGCCGAGCGTCCTGACAAGCGTCCTGTCGAGCGTCCTGCCGAACGTCCTGCCAAGCGTCCTGCCAAGCGTCCCGCCTAGCGTCCTGACGAGCGTCCTGTCGAACGTCGTGCTGAGCGTCCTCCTCAAAAGCGTCCTGACGCAACGTCCTTCTAGAGGACGAACGAGATCGGCGAATCGCCGAAGGAGAAGCGATCGGCGAACGAGACGAAGTAGGAGAGGGAGAAGGAGACTGCTTCGTCCTCTTGACGGGCAGTCTAAGGTCCTTCCTCTGCTTAGGCTCGACTGCTGCTGGGCGAGTCCTCTGAGCCATCAGCGTCGATAGCTGGTCCTGAAGGGACAAAAGAATGTTCTTCGTTGGGGAAGAACGAACAGAGGAAGCAGGACTGATCCTGCGAGAAGACGAGGGGCGAGGGGACGCCTCCTTCCTTCTCACAGGTACAGCTACCTGCTTCTCAGGTAGACGCGCCTGTGCACGCAACCCAGCGTCCTCATCGGAGGAGATCTTACCCCTTTTCTGAGGCGGAAAAGCGTCATACGCATCCTCCGACGAAAGAGGCGATACAGGACGTGAAGCGTCCTCAACACGAAACGTCCTTTTCAGAGGACGAGAGTCTCTCCGAGCGCTCCACCCCTTGCGCGGGGAGGACGCTTCGGAGGACGAAAAGCACTCTTTCAGGACGCGCGCTCGTGCGCGCTCCTTGGCAGCCTGGGACTTTGCTACAAGGCCTGCCGAAGGGACGCCAGATCGGTGGGAAGCCCCCGTAACCCTCTTGCGGCTTTCGACATACCTACTCCCTGAGTCTTGGGAGTCTGATAGAGGTCTAGGCCTAGAGGCATTATGGGGCCGATCTGACGCCCCCTCCACAACACTAGGGGCACGATCACACACTTGCACCGAGCCAGTTTCTAAGGCTTTCACTTTGGTCTCCAGAGTGCGAAGAGACTCCAAAATCAGAGAGAGAGCATTCGCTTCTCCCGACACAGAATCAGAGCCCGAAGGCATCACAGTTTAGGGGTTGCAAACTCTACAGGTGTTAATGCAGGAGAGATGTTAGCCTTACCTTTGGTAGAACCACTCCTGGAGGAAGACCTCCTGATCCTATCGCGCTCCAATTTAAGGCGATAGGACTCATATACTCTACAGTCATCATCGGTCAATCTCTCACATTCATTGCACCGATTATCAACCAAACAATTATGCCCCCTACAACTCATACATACTGTGTGGGGGTCTACCGATGCTTTCGGTAGCCTCACCTTACAATCAGTCCTCACACACACTCTGAAACTCACAGCACTTGATCCAGACATATCTTTTATAGAAAAGCCAATCCAAAATCAAAAAACGGTCCACTATCGCGCATGCCAATTCAACAATCCAATTCAATACCAAAAAACCAATCAGATACTTAAAAGCGAGTCAAATTCCAAAAAATCCTGAGCAGAGGTCTGTCAACAGTTGTTTACCGACCGGCGACAGAAAAAAATATGAATAGAAAATGGGAATGGTTCCTCATATCCGCCTCCCAGCGGCGGGAATGGGTACTACCACCTGGCCGCCCACTGCGTGTGCCGCGAGTTTTGAAATTCTGTCGGACTTCAGAAAATACAGCTATATATATATCTGTCAGGTAAGTGGCATGAACAAAATGAATGATTCACTTGCTTGAGCCAAGGTACCAGAGCAATGGGAGTTCATCACTTCCAGCTTGTATGGACTAATTTGACAGATTTAAAGACTTCACTGTAGATTCCGAGTCCTTCAGTATGAACTGGACCTAAGATTTTTAAGGCTCTTTCTAATGCTTTGCTATTTAACTCTTAATTAATGATAAACTAGCTGCTTCAAAACACATCAGATTGATCTGTTAGCACCTCAAATTAGACAATGACCATTTTTTAATGTTTACAGACATTTTTATTTCAGCCTTATGTATGATAAGAGCTTTCTGGCTTACGTGTGTATCAAAGATTTAACCGAGAAAATTACCAAATTACAAGATATATACCCTGAACTAATCTAGCTATCAAACCTGCATCACACCTAAAATAAAAGAATAGGGGAAGTTGAAACAAAAAGTAAGAAAATAGTTTTGTATTATGTAAGAATCTACATGGAAACTGTAGTTTATATAACTCAGTCTACTAGTAATTTACTTTATCCGTAGAGTGATCTATAATCCCATGTACCTGAGAATACTAACAAGATTCTTTGACTACCTACTACAGTGCCAGTGCAGTAAAAGGATCTAACATCCATGAAACTCATTTCCCACCTGGCAGTGTCCTGAGTTCGAGGAGAGCGCCTTCGCTGAACAGCTTCATCAGAATCTTGATAATAATCAGTGACATCTGCCGATCTAGTCTTGTTAGAACGTATGCCACGATTCACTGACGATCCACGAGACCTATAAGCAGCATCACTTTCTGCACGTACACGTGTTTCAGATTCAAATGGTCCTGAAATATTCATTGTTTGTTTATTTATCAGAAGCACATTACAGTATCTGCTTTATACTTGAAAATATTAAAGTTTATTTAAGAAATTAAAAATCAAATAAGCTTCAAATTTATGTATAGGCATTACTACTCTATGGTCATCTGCACACCATGGTTTTATAACGGGATAAAATGGAACAAATCAGCATGCAACAATTAGTTTTTCATTTGGAACAGAAAAAAATAAAATTTGTGCATGGTGCAGGTCCATGTAGATGCATAAAATACAACAACCACAAACAAAACTTAAAACACCTGCAATGCAAAGTAGTTATGAACCACCACAGCAAAAAGCAAATTCCATTAAGCTATTTCAAGGAGCAATATCATCACGAACAACCAAGTGCAGCCACACACAACAAACTCAGGAATCTCATTGAAACACATGGCTTGATACACAACATTGCTTACCTGTTTTGTAATGACTTATTCAATCACAAGACTTCACTACTTTTTCTTTACAAGACCTGTTATTCTTTGAAGAGTTCTGCTTCCTGCATTTATCCAATAGTATTAAATCAATTGCTTTATTGTTTTATACTGTATTATCAACTTAAAACTATATGAACCCTCCTAAATTGTAAAGAATTGCTTTCACCTAAGTCATCTAGAGAGTAGCAAATAAATAAGGATTTCAGTTACTGATGTACAACCATTTCATTTAGAAACCAGTGTTGTACTTGAGTATGAGGAACTTTGGATAAGGCTTGGTCTGTTATAAATTGCCTAATAAGTATGCATTGACCTGGATTTGAACCTATGGTAAAAGAAAGAAAAAAAAATCCCCAACACACGGAAAATGGAGAATGTTCAGTAACATCAAAACTAGATGCTGACTTTTAGTATCTAATTTTTTAGCTATAATAAAATCCTTCAAACAATATGAAACTTCTGTTATACCAAATTATTCAAATATATTTGAAATAAAAAATGTCTCCTTAGTTTATTACCTAAAGATCTATTCAGCTATTTTTAATAATACATTTTTGGCTAATTATACTAATTTAGGTGTTTATCAATACACAGTAGATGTTTCCAAATCCATTATTTAAACAATGTTCATGAATTTGCAAAAGTAATTACTTGCACTGAGGTTATAATTAATGAAATAAAGATTTTCATTTACCATGAAAACTAATCTCCTATTTTACTCTGAGTTAAGAAGCCTGTCTCGCCTCTTTGGTGAATACCATGAACTATAGGGATACTCTTATTCAAAACACATAAAATTTCGTAACTGCCTTGGTAAGCAACAGTGGCTCTTGAAAAGAAGCCAACTAGAGTGGCTGGGAGAAAAGAACTCCCGGTAAAATAACTGTTCCATATTTAGGTCATATAAAATTGAAACGAAATGGTTCTAAATGAAATGGTAATAAAAAACATATTTTTATCACCACAAAGTACAAACCTTTTAAACATGAATCGCTTCAATATTTCTTTCACATTAGGATTGACAAGACGGAAAGAATCCAATTCTCAACAAAGGAAAGGGAAAAAATAGAGGAAAGAAGAGAGCAAAAATGGGTTTGAGGATGTAGGCATAATAGAATGACCAGTAGGGGTTAAAATGCAACAGGAATGGCAAGTAACTTAATAAGAGCAACAAGCAATGACCAAAAGGAACGGATAAAATCCTTGCTGCAGTGTTATTCAAAAGAAAAGGGGATGCACTGTAGTGAGGATATGATAAAGGATTAAGGCCAACTGAGTATGCTATGATGGTTAAAACCAGTAATTGTTAGTTTGGCCTTATGTTATAATGAAGTAACTGCATGACTAATACTATGCAAGGGCAAAGATAATACCACATATTTGTGGATTTAGAAAAGGCATTTAAAAGTCTTGAGACAAATAGCCAGTGGGCAGAAGGTACCAGACAGACTCCTTAAACTAGTGATCTTACTCTTTAATAAAATTCATTCTGGCCCATTACTTTGCAGCACACTAGAATGTGGAGTTGAAAGAGCAGTAAGTACCTGCAGAATGGAAAAAATGAAGATAGGTACTTTAATGGTGAATAAAAATGTCTCATTAGCCAAAGCGTCAGAGGCCTACAATAGGTACACAAGGTCTGCACTACTCTTCACAACCGGAAATGGTCACAAGAAGGAAAATATTAGGTTCACAGCACAGAAGAGTAAGAAGATCATATTATTTAGAGGATGTAGTATCAAGAGGCTGGGAAAAATACTGAGATCTCAAAGACATGTCACTTCAATGGTTCTAACTCAATGGAAGTACGTTGTATCGTCTTTGGGCTAACTTACCAACAGGGTATTATGAAGAGGGCTCATGTCTTGACCCAATGATTAATGATCTTGGTAATGCATAAATTCTTGAGACAGCATTTCCAGAGGTTTTACATCTGTCTTAAGTAATAGCTTTCAGTAGGTCTTTTGTATAGTACTGTACTTCTATATATAAATGAAATGTCTTATCACAAGAAAAGTTTCTAATCACTTGATTCTTGGCTTTGTACAAATACTTTTCAGTTAGCTCAAGTTCCTCCTGGAACATGAGTGTTCTATCAGATATGAAAATACAAGGCAGCAAAGTCAGGGAACCATCAACTCATGAAATTCATTAACAAGCCAGAAATTTTATCTGAATGTCATCTTGTGGAAGGAATAGAAGGAATAAATTCATCCTCTTCTTTGAGAATTTGCAATGGTTAATAATCTCTCAAGAGCCCACACAGCCTTGCTAAGGCAAAAGTAATGTTTCTTCCACAGGAACTTTGTTCTTCATGATACACTTACCCACATTACTTGTAAGTATCTTCCTCCCAAAGAATAATTTTTATGAACAAACATAAGCATGGAGGTGAAGTAAAAGGTTAAAGAGTGAGCACAGCCAGGGGCCAAAGGGATATTGCAAACAACTTGCACTAATGCCTACAGACCACCATGTAAGGTGCACTGACAACACCAACTATTTACTGGGTGTGATGAGAATGAGCAAGTAGAAAAATAAAAATATTAACTCACTGCTGCTCATGATAAAGTTTCCTGCGAAGCCTGAATACATAAACATTGAACACCCCCAAGATGAGCAAGGTAGGACAGTAGTTAATACCTCATACATATGTGATTGGATTCTAAAACCATGTTGAAAAGCATTATTACAGTATTTCATCATATCAAGCTAATTTAGAGGAATAAATCCTGTAATGACTTTCAAAATACCTTGAGATATTTTCTCCCTTTCTCTTAAACTTCGGTTTGTATAGATTAACGTCCAAGCCCAGGGAATAAAACCTACTAAAAGAAAAAGGTTTTAGAGCCACATGATTGACCACACTGAAATCCAAATTCTGTTGGCTTCATGGAAAATTTACCACAAATACTTTGGGATGATGATGTGCTCATGTTCAAGAATTATTACAGAAAATTTTATGAAATAGTATAGATGTGATAACTTAACCTGACATCATGTGCACAGGTTTTATATCAGATAAGTATATAGTAGTTCTCAGTTTATACAGCCTTTTCAGTGACAGAAAATTATGCTAATTTCATAAAAAAAACAGCATTCATTAAGACTGGTATCTTTGCATGCTAGATTTGTTAACTAAACCAGTTATATTTCATAAAAAAACAGCATTCATTAAGACTGGTATCTTTGCATGCTAAATTTGTTAAGTACACCAGTTACAAATATTAAATCACACTGGGCTGACTCAACGGGTTTGTTCTTGTAAAACAAATTATGTAATTATTATATCTAATAAATTACTTCTCGCTAAACTCATATTCAGCTGCATTCTTTCAGTCCCCAGATGCATTACATTTCGGCTTCTACTTTTTATCGTTTCCCTCCGGTATATTTCGACTTAACCCTCCAACTACAGAACTTTGCCCAACCTTCATTTTTGCCTTAAAACAAATCCTTAAGGGTAGCCATAAATTACAGAGTACCTTGGAAAACACATCGTGGACAAATTGTAAAGGTCTTTGTAACATACATGTGCCCACAGATGTATTTTCTGCTTTATACTTTGCATCCATTCTCTTCAGTCTTTCCTCACCTAACCATCCAACTTCTTCAACTTCTTTGCTGAGATTTTTACTTCATATGCATTCATTGTGCAAGCTCTCAAAATTTAGAAGTGACTCAGTAGCCTTCCAAAATAATTTTATGTAACACGAGATTCTTTATTCTTATCAATCTATTTGACTCTGTGAATATAATTTTTTCATTTCACTGTTTTCAGCGACCATTGAATACTTCACTTGTTAATTAATTAAATCAATTTTTCATATTTCTCAAACCATTCCAAATTATATTGCACTTACAAACTAGGTCTTTAAAAAATATCTCTAATATTAAGAGTACTGAATTCTGGAGTTTCAGACATAAAAATTTGCTTCCCTTTGAGATTCAACCAGGCCTATCCAGGGCTTAAGTGTTAAGATGATTTCCATCCACTTTTTATCAAAACTTGATCATGTATATTACTAACAGTCGCAACATCAAGATTTCAACTTATATTTGACAATATTCTAAAATAAAAACAATTACGTATATAGCCTCATATATATGATTCAGAGTAAATACTGAGGAAGCTTATAATTATGTAGTATCTTTATTTGCTGGCATCATAAAGGAAAGAAAAAGACGGAATTACCACTGGCCTCACGTGAGGCAGCTCACCAGCATTCAGTGGCATATCCACAACAACCCAACGGGGCCTGTGGCACTCTACTAAAGTGCACTGCTTGGAACACTCCATTTGTATCCCAAGTCATTTGCTTATTGTACAGCAACATCAAGGTAGTATACTGCTATTACAGCTGCAATCACAGTGAACCATAACATGAATAATGAAAGGTACATATATGATTGCCATTGGCCTCAAGATGAAGAGACTCATGATTTTATGGTCTATTTCCTCTACCCAATAGGTTCACAGTTCTGCAACTTACCTTTATAAACGTGGACTTAAATGTGAATGAAAGAATAAAGGTCCAAGTTAATAAAAATGTGAGAAATAAAAAAAATTAAGTGGTACAAAAAATGTTTGTGTAAGAAGTGATACAAAAAAGTTAGTGGAAGTGAAGATAATCAATATCCTGATATGGTTTGCTCATGTGAAGAGAAAGAAGGACCACAGGCTGGATAAAATGTTATGTTTTACAGCTTGGAAGGCAGTAGGAAGTGAAAGGTACATGTAGTGGAACAGGTGCTGGAACAGAGGGATTTAATTTTTAAGGAATGAGTGTACAGGTAGTCCTCGGTTATTGGCAAGGGTTCTGTTCCAACGCCTTGATGGAAAGTGAAAATCATTGATAATAGAAAATCGGCAATTTTTGGCACTTATCAGCGCCGATAATCATTTATTGATGCCTCCGTTATGTATATATTGGCACAAATACTATTATTGGCCTGAATAACTCATAAAACCAGATCGCTGATAACTGGGGACTGCCTGTACTACAGGTGAGTGGTATTAAAGTGTTTGGGGGTACAAGAAGTTTATGGTTCTTTTGTGTAGGAACATGAAGCAACTAATAACAAATTACATATATGGCATATGTATATATACACATACATGTAACTTATACATCCAGGCAGTTCCCGGGTTACATCGTTACAGACTTACAGCACTTGCCTCATGGCACTGTTAACCACAATTTTTCAGCAATGTAAGTGGATTTACGGCGTTGTTACCTTCTTTACGACACTGCAACCAGCATTTATGGCGCTTTAACAGCACTGTAGGTGCTATTTATTCCTACTATATTTATGATGGTTTGGGTTAAGGATAATTTCGGCTTACAGCACCCGCCGGGAACAGAACCCCTGCTCTCACCTAGGGACTGCCTGCACTATATACATATAGTACAGGCAGTCCCCTGTTATTGGCGGACTCGATTATCAGCCATCCAGTTTTGGCGCCATAACAGGCTGAGTTCTGGTTATCAGCACCATAAGGTGCCTTATGGCACTATAATATACCTAACAGAGGTAATGGTGCTTATGGCGCCGATAACTGCTTGCCGTAAATCAGCGAGTTCTGGTTAATGGTGGTTTTTGCTTATCGGCACCCCCTTGGGAACGGAGCCCCCGCCGATAACAAGGGACTGCCTGTATGTATGTGTGTATTATCTATATATATATATATATATATATATATATGATATATATATATATATATATGATATATATATATATATATATATACACACACACACACAGAGAGAGAGAGGAGAGAGAGAGAGAGAGAGAGAGAGAGAGAGAGAGAGAGAGAGAAATTTATTTACTGGCAACTAGTGTATGTTCAGAAAGGAAGAGGACAGTTAGCTCACCATACAAAGAACTAAATTACTGATTATTAGGAATGTGTCCTTCACAAGGAAAATTTAGTTTCCAGTAAATGATTTCTCTAGTTCCTGGCAAATTCTTATAAATTACCTATGTAAGAGACAGATAAGGTAGCTCTCACGAACTGAATGAAAAAACTGCTGGTCAAATCATAGGCAAAATATATTTAAAACGATTCAATACAGTAACACCTCTAAGAAGAACCCAGCTACATTAAGTACAATACAACCAGCAAAAACAGAACAGATGTTGCAAATTTTTCTATGTCAAAAGCCAAAAATACCAAAACCCAATTAATTGTAGCAGATTGTAATGACAGAACTGTGTAGACCATGAACCAAATTAGGTAATAATTACAATACCGCATTACAAGGGAAGAGCACTATTTTATTTGACACATTTACATAGCCAAAACATATAGTACAGAAATATCACTGCTGCACTGACAACGTCAGTTTGAGCAACGGTCAGAAACTTACCAGAAAGAAGTGCCCAAATAACAAATTTCTGCCCATAAATAAAGTTGGTGATAGAAAATGTAGTGAAACAACAATAATATTAATACCTACCATGCAAAATGACGTCTGACTAGTAATATTAAGGTTTAAAACCTATATATACAAGAAAACATTTTGTATTACTGGTATATGCAAAATGAACCTACAGCAAGACAAAAGAAATATTTCATAAGGGTACAATATACCTTGTACTAATACTTACAATTGACCAAATATTCTTTCTAGAAAAGATATGTATAACATATATACACACAAGTATGTCAAGCTCATTTGTGATCTGAAACCAATTTTGTTTTCCTAACAGTCAAATGCTAATAATTCTAAGGTATAGCTATCTACACTGAGAGCAGGTAAAACATATTCAATATTCAAGTAAGCAAACACCATACATGCACTGCTGATGCATGAGGAGCTGGCATAACAGATCAAAAGACAAAAATAAAGACATAAAAGCTACCAGCAAGTCACACTACCTTAAATGCCAAATACAAATGTACGTACGTACAGTCATAACAACCAAATAAAAATTCCTCCAAAACTATTTCAATAGTCATACATTCACTGACTTAAGGAAATGTAACATATAACAGTATAAAAAATTACAGCTGTTGCTGGATATAAAATCAGAAATGTATGTATAAAGGCATACTTCCTTCATAAACAATTGAGTACAGTACATAAATGCAGAACAAAAATACTTAAAAATCAATATATTAGTCTTGGAAATAAGAGTGAAAAACCTGCTAAACTTTGTTCCATAATATCACATAAAATGACCACAGTGTGCAAGATACCTGTCAAAAGTCTAAGGTATTGTACATAGCCTAGTGGCTTAATAACTGTGCTTTTGCGCGTTGCCTTGTACCTGAGGAGTGAGGGTGATCATCATAATTATCATCAGGAATGTGTGGCAAGGCCTTCACATTACGATTCATGTCGCCATCAGAGAGCTCACCAGAGCTATAACTGCGCCTTAACTGATTAACAAGACCGCCACCACCCTATGGGAAAAGTTAAAAAGGATTAACACACAACTGTCATACTAATACTATACTCACAAAACTCCTTAGATACTAACATCTATTGTATGAATGAATCCAGGAAAGAAAATAGTAATTAACAAGCAATATAGTGATACCACATGATGAAAAACAATTCATATTCATTCATGCATAAAAATATAAGAGGATGACTTGCACCTTAAACCATGACTTAAAACTTTATGAATCCTCAAGTTGCTAAAGATCTCGCTCAAAAAATCAACTCCTAGTTCAATCATTATAGTACAATGCAAGGACCAAATGCATTACAGTAGGTATACTTAGTAAGAAATTTTTAAGCACTGTACTGTATGATTTGTTGACTTTTTAGGGTAACTTAAAAAGCCAAATAAGTTGGCTAGCTATAACTAGTAATTACAAAAGAGAACATTCAGAAAAAAACAAATAATTTTTATGGGAAAATTTATATTCTGACAATCTGTGCTAATGACAAACATAAAATACAAAACCAATAAAAATTTTCATGGGAAACAAATTCTGAAAAATCTGTACCAATGAAGAAAACAAAACCTTAATTTCAGAGTGATTCACAGACACACTAACATAGATACAAAATGTTCCTCC
>NC_087218.1:1662105-1702105 GCF_015104395.2 Macrobrachium nipponense | reverse complement strand
GGAGTTGATTTTTTGAGCGAGATCTTTAGCAACTTGAGGATTCATAAAGTTTTAAGTCATGGTTTAAGGTGCAAGTCATCCTCTTATATTTTTATGCATGAATGAATATGAATTGTTTTTCATCATGTGATATCACTATATTGCTTGTTAATTACTATTTTCTTTCCTGGATTCATTCATACAATAGATGTTAGTATCTAAGGAGTTTTGTGAGTATAGTATTAGTATGATAGTTGTATGTTAATCCTGTTTAACTTTTCCCATAGGGTGGTGGCGGTCTTGTTAATCAGTTAAGGCGCAGTTATAGCTCTGGTGAGCTCTCTGATGGCGACATGAATCGTAATGTGAAGGCCTTGCCACACATCTGATGATAATTATGATGATCACCCTCACTCCTCAGGTACAAGGCAACGCGCAAAAGCACAGTTATTAAGCCACTAGGCATGTAAATACCTTAGACTTTTGGACAGGTATCTTGCACACGTGGTCATTTTATTGTGATATTAATGGAACAAAGTTTAGCAGGTTTTTCACTCTTATTTTTCCAAGACTAATATATTGATTTTAAGTATTTTTGTTCTGCATTTATGTACTGTACTCAATTGTTTATGAAGGAAGTATGCCTTTATACATACATTTCTGATTTTATATCCAGCAACAGCTGTAATTTTTTATACTGTTATATGTTACATTTCCTTAAGTCAGTGAATGTATGATCTATTGAAATAGTTTTGGAGGAAATTTTTATTTGGTGTTATGACTGTACGTACGTACATTTGTATTTGGCATTAAGGTAGTGTGACTTGCTGGTAGCTTTTTATGTCTTTATTTTTTTGTCTTTGATCTGTTATGCCAGCTCCTCATGCATCAGCAGTGCATGGATGGTGTTTGCTTACTTGAATATTGAATATGTTTTACCTGCTCTCAGTGTAGATAGCTATACCTTAGAATTAGTTAGCATTTTGACTGTTAGGAAAACAAATTTGGTTTCAGATCACAAATGAGCTTGACATACTTGTGTGTATATATGTTATACATATCTTTTCTAGAAAGATATGGGCAATTGTAAGTATAAGTACAAGGTATATTGTACCCTTATGAAATATTCTTTTTTTTGTCTTGCTGTAGGTTCATTTGCATATACCAGTAATACAAAAGTTTCTGTATATATATTGGTTTTTAAACCTTAATATTACTAGTCAGACGTCATTTTGCATGGTAGGTATTAATGTTATTGTTGGTTTCACTACATTTTCTATCACCAACTTTATTTATGGGCAGAAATTTGTTATTTGGGCACTTCTTTCTCGGTAAGTTTCTGACCGTGCTCAAACTGACGTTGTCAGCGCAGCAGTGGATATTTCTGTACTATATGTTTGGCTATGTAAATGTGTCAAATAAAATAGTGCTCTTCCCTTGTAATGCTGGTATTGTAATTATTACCTAATTTGGTTTATGGTCTACACTTAGTCTGTCATTACAATCTGCTACAATTAATTGGGTTTTGGTATTTTTGGCTTTTGACATAGAAAAATTTGCAACATCTGTTCTGTTTTTGCTGGTTGTATTGTACTTAATGTAGCTGGGTTCTTCTTAGAGGTGTTATACTGTATTGAATCGTTTTAAATATATTTTGCCTATGATTTGACCAGCATTTTTTTCATTCAGTTCTTGAGAGCTACCTTATTTCTGTCTCTTACATAGGTAATTTATAAGAATTTGCCCAGGAACTAGAGAAATCATTTACTGGAAAAACTAAATTTTCCTTATGAAAGGACACATTCCTAATAATCAGTAATTTAGTTCTTTGTATGGTGAGCTAACTGTCCTCTTCCTTTCTGAACATACACTTGCCGTTTGGTGATGACGATGGTTGTCAGGATTGTGTACCCATTAGTAAAGCAAATTTAGTTTCTAGTAAATAAATTTCTCTCTCTCTCTCTCTCTCTCTCTCTCTCTCTCTCTCTCTCTCTCTCTCTCTCTCTCCTCTCTCTCTCTCTGTGTGTGTGTGTATGTATATTTATATATATATATATATATATATATATATATATATCTAATTATATATATATATATTCTATATATATATATATATATATATATAACACACATATACATATACATCAGGCAGTCTCTGTTATCGGCAGGGGCTCCGTTCCCAAGGGGGTGCCGATAAGCAAAAAAAACCACCATTAACCAGAACTCGCTGATTTATGGACCAGCAGTTATCGGCGGCATAAGCACCATTACCTTTTTAGGTAAATTATAGTGCCATAGGCACCTTATGGCGCTGATAACCAGAAACTCAGCCTGTTATGGCGCCAAAACTGGATGGCTGATAATCGAGTCCGCCAATAACCGGGGACTACCTAATACTATATGTATATAGTGCAGGCAGTCCTAGGTGAGAGTCAGTTTCTGTTCCCGGCGGATGCTGTAAGCCAAAATTCTATCCTTAACCCGAATCATCATAAATATAGTAAGAATAAATAGCACCTACAGCACTGTTAAAGCGCCATAAATCCTGGTTGCAGTGTCGTAAAGAAGGTAACAACGCCATAAACCCACTTACAATTGCTGAAAAATTGTGGTTAACAATGCCATGAGGCAAGTGCTGTAAGTCCGGAACGATGTAACCTGGGGATTGCCTGGATGTACAAGTTACCTGTATGTGTATATTTACATATGCTATATGTGTAATTTGTTTTAAGTTGCTTCATGTTCCTACACAAAAGGAACCATAAACTTCTTGTACCCCAAAAACTTTAATACCACTCACTGTAGTACAGGCAGTCCCGGTTATCAGTGATCTGGTTTTATGAGTTATTCAGGCCGATAATAGAGTATTTATACCAATCCATATACGTAACAGAGGCATCAATAAATGATTATCGGCGCTGATAAGTGCCAAAAATTGCTGCTGATTTCATTATCAATGATTTTCACTTTCCATCAAGCGTTGGAACAACCAACCCTTGCCAATACTGAGGACTACTGAAAATAAATCCCTCTGTTCCAGCACCTGTTCCACTGCATGTACCTTTCACTTCCTACTGCCTTCCAAGCTGTAAAACATAACATTTTATCCAGCCTGTGGTCCTTCTTTCTCTTCACATGAGCAAACCATATCAGGATATTGATTATCTTCACTTACACTTAACTTTTTTTGTACCACTTCTTAATTTTTTTTATTTTTCACTTTTTTATTAACTTGGACCTTTATTCTTTCATTCACATTTCAAGTCTTCACGTTTATAAAGGTAAGTTGCAGAACTGTGAACCTATTGGGTAGAGGAAATAGACCTTAAAATCATGAGTCTTCATCTTGAGGCCAATGGCAATCATATACCTTTCATTATTCATGTTTATAGTTCACTGTGATTGGAGTTGTAATAGCAGTATACTACCTTGATGTTGCTGTACAATAAATGTAAATGACTTGGGATACAAATGGAGTGTTCCAAGCAGGGCACTTTAATAGAGTGCCACAGGCCCCGTTGGGTTGTTGTGGATATGCCACTGAATGCTGGTGAACTGCCTCACATGAGGCCAGTGGTAATCCATCTTTTTCTTTCTTTATGATGCCAGCAAATAAAGATACTACATAAATATAAGCTTCTCAGTATTTACTCAGAATCATATACTATAAGGCTATATACGTAATTGTTTTTATTTTAGAATAGTGTCAAATATAAGTTGAAATCTTGATGTTGCGACTGTTAGTGATATACATGATCAAGTTTTGATAAAAAGTGAATGGAATTCATCTTAACACTGGATAGGCTGGTTGAATCTGGAAGGGAAGCAAATTTTTATGTCTGAAACTCCAGAATTCAGTACTCTCAATATTAGAGATATTTTTTAAAGACCTAGTTTGTAAGAAGTGCAATATAATTTGGAATGGTATGAGAAATATGAAAAATTGATTTAATTAATTAATAAGTGAAGTATTCAATGGTTGCTGAAAACACTTGAAATGAAAAAATTATTATTCACAAGAGTCAAATAGATTGATAAGAATAAAGAATTTCGTGTTACATAAAATTATTTTGGAAGGCTACTGAGTCACTTCTAAATTTTGAGAGCTTGCACAATGAATGCATATTGAAGTAAAAATCTCGGCAAAGTCAAGTTGAAGAAGTTGGATGGTTAGCTGAGGAAAGACTGAAGAGAATGGATGCAAAGAATAAAGCAGAAAATACATTGTGGGCACATGTCTGTTACAAAGACCTTTACAATTTGTCCACGATGTGTTTTCTTGGTACTCTGTAATCTATGGCTAACCTTAAGGATTTGTTTTAAGGCAAATATGAACGTTGGACAAAGTTCTGCTAGTTGGAGGGTAAGTCGAAATATACCTGAGGGAAACGATAAAAAGTAGAAGCCGAAATGTAATGCATCTGGTGACTGAAGAATGCCGCTGAATACGAGTTAGCAGGAAGTTATTATGATATATAATTACATAATTTGTTTTACAAGAACAAACCCGTTGAGTCAGCCCAGTGTGATTTAATATTTTTAACTCTGGTGTAGTTAACAAATTTAGCATGCCAAAGATTACCAGTCTTAATGAATGCTGTTTTTTTATGAAATGAGCATAATTTTCTGTCACTGAAAAGACTATAAACTGAGAACTACTATACATGTATACTTATCCAATATAAAAACTGTGCAGATATCAGGTTAAGTTATCACATCTATACTATTTCTTAAAATTTTCTGTAATAACGCTTGAACGTGAGCACGTCATTATCCCTAAAGTATATGTGGTAAATTTCCATGAAGCCAACAGAATTTGTTGGTCTAATGCAGCTCATGAAGGTGGTATGGATTTCAGTGTGGGTCAACCATGTGGCTCTAAAACCTTTTTCTTTTAGTAGGTTTTATTCCTGGGCGTGGAACGTTAATCTATACAAACTGAAGTTTAAGAGAAAGGGAGAAAATATCTCAAGGTATTTTGAAAGTTATTACAGGATTTATTCCTCAAATTAGCAAATATATGAAATCTGTAATAATGCTTTTTCAACATGGTTTTAGAATCCAAAATCGCATATGTATGAGGTATTAACTACTGTCCTACCTGCTCATCTTGGGGGTGGTTCAATGTTTATGTATTCAGGCTTTCGTAGGAAACTTTATCATGAGCAGCAGTGAGTTAATAATTTTATTTTTCTACTTGCTCATTCTCATCATTCCCAGTAAATAGTTGGTGTTGTCAGTGCACCTTACATGGTGGTCTGTAGGCATTAGTGCAAGTTGTTTGCAATATCCCTTTGGCCCCTGGCTGTGCTCACTCTTTAACCTTTTACTTCACCTCCATGCTTATGTTTGTTCATAAAAATTATTCTTTGGGAGGAAGATATTTTACAAGTAATGTGGGTAAGTGTGTTATGAAGAACAAAGTTCCTATGGGAGAAGCATTACTTTTGCCATAGCAAGGCTGTGTGGGCTCTTGAGAGATTATTAACCATTGCAAATTCTCAAAGAAGAGGTGATGAATTTATTCCTTCTATTCTTCCACAAGATGACATTCAGATAAAATTTCTGGCTTGTTAATGAATTTCATGAGTTGATGGTTCCCTGACTTTGCTGCCATGTATTTTCATATCTGATAGAACACTCATGTTCCAGGAGGAACTTGAGCTAACTGAAAAGTATTTGTACAAAGCCAAGAATCAAGTGATTAGAAACTTTTCTTGTGATAAGATTTCATTATATATAGAAGTACAGTACTATACAAAAGACCTACTGAAAGCTATTACTTAAGACAGATGTAAAAACCTCTGGAAATGCTGTCAAGAATTTATGCATTACCAAGATCATTAACCATTGGGTCAAGACATGAGCCCTCTCATAATACCCTGTGGTAAGTTAGCCCAAAGACGATACAACCTACTTCCATTGAGTTAGAACCATTGAAGTGACATGTCTTTGAGATCTCAGTATTTTTCCCAGCCTCTTGATACTACATCCTCTAAATAATATGATCATCTTACTCTTCTGTTGCTCTGAACCTAATATTTTCCTTCTTGTGACCATTTCCGGTTGTGAAGAGTAGTGCAGACCTTGTGTACCCATTGTAGGCCTCTGACGCTTTTGGCTAATGAGACAGTTTTTTTATTCACCAGTAAAGACACCTATCTTCATTTTTTCCATTCTGCAGGTACTTACTGCTCTTTCAACTCCACATTACTAGTGTGCTGCAAAGTAAGTGGGCCAGAATGAATTTTATTAAAGAGTAAGATCACTAGTTTAAGGAGTCTGTCTGGTACCTTCTGCCCACTGGCTATTTGTCTCAAGACTTTTAAATGCCTTTTCTAAATCCACAAATATGTGGTATTATCTTTGCCCTTGCATAGTATTAGTCATGCAGTTACTTCATTATAACATAAGGCCAAACTAACAATTACTGGTTTTAACCATCACATTTGAATAACACTGCAGCAAGGATTTTATCTGTTCCTTTTGGTCATTGCTTGTTGCTCTTATTAAGTTACTTGCCATTCCTGTTGCATTTTAACCCTACTGGTCATTCTATTATGCCTACATCCTCAAACCCATTTTTGCTCTCTTCTTTCCTCTATTTTTTCCCTCTCCTTTGTTGAGAATTGGATTCTTTCCGTCTTGTCAATCCTAATGTGAAAAAAATATTGAAGCGATTCATGTTTAAAAGGTTTGTACTTTGTGGTGATAAAAATATGTTTTTTATTACCATTTCATTTAGAACCATTTCGTTTCAATTTTATATGACCTAAATATGGAACAGTTATTTTACCGGGAGTTCTTTTCTCCCAGCCACTCTAGTTGGCTTCTTTTCAAGAGCCACTGTTGCTTACCAAGGCAGTTACGAAATTTAATGTGAAGTAAGAGTATCCCTATAGTTTCATGGTGGATTCACCAAAGGCAGAGGGAAGACAGGCTTCTTATCTCAGAGTAAAATAGGAGATATGTATTCATGGTAAATGAAAATCTTTATTTCATTAATTATATCCTCAGTGCAAGTAATTACTTTTGCAAATTCATGAACATTGTTTAAATAATGGATTTGGAAACATCTACTGTGTATTGATAAACACCTAAATTAGTATAATTAGCCAAAAATGTATTATTAAAAATAGCTGAATAGATCTTTAGGTAATAAACTAAGGAGACATATTTTTTTTTATTTCAAATGTATTGATAATTTGGTATAACAGAAGTTTAATATTGTTTGAAGGATTTTATTATAGCTAAAAAATTAGATACTAAAAGTCAGCATCTAGTTTTGATGTTACTGAACATTCTCCATTTTCCGTGTTGGGGATTTTTGATTTTTTTTTTCTTTCTTTTACCATAGGTTCAAATCCAGGTCAATGCATACTTATTAGGCAATTTATAACAGACCAAGCCTTATCCAAAGTTCCTCATACTCAAGTACAACACTGGTTTCTAAATGAAATGGTTGTACATCAGTAACTGAAATATTTATTTATTTGCTACTCTCTAGATGACTTAGGTGAAAGCATTCTTTACAATTTAGGAGGGTTCATATAGTTTGTTTTAAGTGATAATACAGTATAAAAAACAATAAAGCAATTGATTTAATACTATTGGATAAATGCAGGAAGCAGAACTCTTCAAAAGAATAACAGGTCTTTGAAAGAAAAAGTAGTCAAGTCTTGTGATTGAATAAGTCATTACAAAACAGGTAAGCAATGTTGTGTATCAAGCTATGTGTTTCAATGAGATTCCTGAGTTTGTTGTGTGTGGCTGCACTTGGTTGTTCGTGATGATATTGCTCCTTGAAATAGCTTAATGGAATTTGCTTTTTGCTGTGGTGGTTCATAACTACTTTGCATTGCAGGTTGTAAGTTTTGTTTGTGGTTGTTGTATTTTATGCATCTACATGGACCTGCACCATGCACTTTAATTTTATTATTTTTCTGTTCCAAATGAAAAACTAATTGTTGCATGCTGATTTGTTCCATTTTATCCCGTTATAAAACCATGGTGTGCAGATTGACCATAGAGTAGTAATGCCCTATACATAAATTTGAAGCTTATTTGATTTTTAATTTCTTAAATAAACTTTAATATTTTCAAGTATAAAGCAGATACTGTAATGTGCTTCTGATAAATAAACAAACAATGAATATTTCAGGACCATATGAATCTGAAACACGCGTACGTGCAGAAAGTGATGCTGCTTATAGGTCTCGTGGATCGTCAGTGAATCGTGGCATACGTTCTAACAAGACTAGATCGGCAGATGTCACTGATATTATCAAGATTCTGATGAAGCTGTTCAGCGAAGGCGCTCTCTCGAACTCAGGACACTGCCAGGTGGGAAATGAGTTTCATGGATGTTAGATCCTTTTACTGCACTGGCACTGTAGTAGGTAGTCAAAAGAATCTTGTTAGTATTCTCAGGTACATGGGATAAGATCACTCACGGATAAAGTAAATTACTAGTAGACTCAGTTATATAAACTACGTTTCCATGTAGATTCTTACATAATACAAAACTATTTTCTTACTTTTTTGTTTCAACTTCCCCTATTCTTTTATTTTAAGTGTTATGGCAGGTTTGATAGCTAGATTAGTTCAGGGTATATATCTTGTAATTTGGTAATTTCTTGGTTAAATCTTTGATACCACGTAAGCCAGAAAGCTCTTATCATACATAAGGCTGAAATAAAAATGTCTGTAAACATTAAAAAAATGGTCATTGTCTAATTTGAGGTGCTAACAGATCAATCTGATGTGTGAAGC
The DNA here is from genome assembly GCF_015104395.2 of Macrobrachium nipponense. NCBI lineage: Eukaryota > Metazoa > Arthropoda > Malacostraca > Decapoda > Palaemonidae > Macrobrachium > Macrobrachium nipponense. The sequence continues at coordinate 1,693,354 of NC_087218.1, read as the reverse complement.
AGCTAGTTTATTATTAATAGGAATTAAATAGCAAAGCATTAGAAAGAGCCTTAAAAAAATCTTAGGTCCAGTTCATACTGAAGGACTCGGAATCTACAGTGAAGTCTTTAAATCTGTCAAATTAGTCCATACAAGCTGGAAGTGATGAACTCCCATTGCTCTGGTACCTTGGCTCAAGCAAGTGAATCATTCATTTTTAAAGCTATTAGTCAAGGAGACATCATTATAATCATTCACTTCTAATCCAAGATACATCAATCAGATTTTTTAAATTCTAAATCTAAAACTAATGCTGCTTAAATTTCTCCCAAGGAATAAGGAATATATTACGTACTGTATTTGTCATCACTGTCACGTATGAGTTAGACATCCAGTGAGTTACTTCTCACAAGACTCGTATGTCTTGTGCCCTGTTGTAAATCTGTTCTCATCTAGTGCAGGTTCTCAGTTATGTCTTATGGTCCTCTGGACCTACCTATTAATTAGTCTCCTTCTACTTCCATATCTAACTGACTGCTCATCTCCCATTCATTACTTGTGGTTTTCTTTCTCTCATTCATACATCTTTCAGTTCAGTGCCTATGGAAGAAGTATTTTTAAATTTTCAAATCAAAGATATCATTTTACTACTATTGATGATGAATCCTATGTGGCTCAGAACTTTCCTTGACCACTGGTTAAGGAAGCATTGCCACCAGCATACACAGAAAAACACACAGTATGAGCCTTAGGATTGTTTTGGGGCTCACAAACAAATGCAGCCATAGATTGCATGGTGGGTACACTTAGCTCAATGTGCTGAAGATGAAATTGCACTCATTATGAGCAAGAAGAGCCATATAACAGCATAAATCAGTGTGTAAATTTCCTTCCACTTACATTAAAGTCAAATAATGATTACTCCTTGCTCTTCCCCAAACCCCTCCAATTCAGTAAGCCAGTCAGCATACAGCATTTAATATGGGTAATATTGAGCAATCTTGCTCCTTCTTCAAAATGTTTTTTATGTTTCTTTTGCACTTAGATTTTGAGTCATTAACCATACTGGTTTTAGTCAAACTGACAAATTTTGTGCAGTTATATGCAGTACTCCTTTGCAATGAAAAGAGTGCAGTCCAAGGCTTAGGGCAGATATTAAAAGCACAGTTAAGAGAGAGTTACTCCTAAAGATATATGTAATAGCAATGACACCAACATCCTGGTTTCTTTGACCTGAACTATGGGTCTTGCTATTATGATATTTCACACCACACAATAAATGATTCACATCTCTGCTTCCTGTGAAATGAATCAATTTTAGAAAGAAGCCTCATGTTTCACTTAAAAAATGCTTTAGTGTCCCCATACACTGAACGATTGTCTGTATTGTTCGCAAAAACATCGTGTATGGGCTTGTCTGAATGCAAAAGCGGGGCGGAAGTCAGTGTTTCATGGTCTGAACGACCTCAGCGGGAATCTGTCACAACCAGATTGCTGGCTTGCGACTGTCTGTCATACGAAGGTCCGTTAGATGCATGCTGTTATAACGCTATCGCGCATGTCTCTTCTAGAGATGATACAATGTCTTCCCAAGACATTCCTTGTTCAGACTGAATTGGTGCGGAGATCGTTCATTCTGTCTGAATAGTGTGTGTCCATTTTGACAATCATTCAGTGTATGGGGCCCTTTAGAAATAAGAAAATATCAAAAGGATTTTTTAGTGTGCTGCTAAGATGTTATTGAATCAATTAAGAAAACTTATCCTCTGAAATATATCATCTGTAAAGTCACACTGGCAGCCAAAGTGAAGAAAGGCACTTCTGTTCATACATCCCACTAATCATAAATTGCTTGAGTCCTTGTGGAAGAATCCTTTTTGCGCTTGATCCTCAAAAGAACTCACTTGCTGCAATCATGCAAGCATCTACCTCTGCCTGCATATGCTCTTTCCCTCTTGTCTGTGTGTACTTAGAGCTGCTGTACAGTCTTGCGCTCATGCTCACTTTTTTCACTTTTGCTTTTTTATCATTATCCTTGTCTGTTATTCCTGTATTGGTTATTGGTGGGTACTGATCTTTGTTCTTTGGGCAGAGCTTCATTCCTGACATCATTCTTTATTAATATTTACTTAGTGTTCGATTATTAAAAAAATACAGTGAAGGGTCTGTATACAGTTTTTAGCTAACATTACCGGAAGAAAGTTTTCATATTAAATTTATCTTTTGTTGGGCTTTGAATAGCAAATTTTGCTCAAATTAATAGTATAATGCACACTGATTAGAGTTTAGCAGGGCTGTTGTTGTTTTTACATAGTTTTGACATACATCTCAGTGCACGTCAAGGTCTCCCAGGTAAGGCGTGCAGGTTTCTTATATCCTCCTTGGAGAAAGACCTATACTTATTTTACTTCTCTTGTCAGAAGTATCAGTGTTTCCTGCAAAAGACATTCAGTTTGTATGGATTGAAATGCATACCAGTTTTTTAAATTTGCACAGAAGAGAAAGAGGGTACTGTATTTAAGCACCATGCCCTTAGAATTCCTGCCAACATCTCTGGATACTTTTCAGCTGGTGACAGGCCACTGAAGTCCCTCTCTGCCTCTCCCTCTCCTCTGATAAAGGAGATGGTATTTCAGACAGCTCAGCTACAGACAATGCTCTGTTGCTGTGACTGGTGAATGAGAAGGCTTGCAATGTAACAGATACAGAAGTGACAGCTTCGTTCTTGCCTTGAATTCAGTTATCCATGCTTGCCTTGCTTCCTATACAGAAGATGAACCAACATTCTTGCTCCCTGTTTTGGCATCCAGACACCCCTGTGCCAGGGTGATTCAGCCTTTAGGCTCCCACATTGCTGCTTCCCTCCCTTCACTTCATGTCTCACAGAGCTCCTACACCCCCAGTACTCCTGTCATGGGTTCACACCACAACACTGCTGCACCCAGGGTGCTGCTGTTCCCCCTGTCCCCCCTCCCAGTTAGTAGATGTAGCATTTATGAAAAGGATTGAGCAACATTGTTTCGTCAGTTCAAGGTCAAATTTGATCAACCTGTACCAGACACTGCTCTGGTGGCTACAGAATTGCTGGCCTTTGCAACTTTCACTAGTCATGGGAGCCCTTTCCAAAGGAATATGACTCTTTGACAATGCCAGTGGATTAACCTTGAGCAAATAAACCTATTGCTGATTATCAGGAATCCACCTTCCCAACCTTCATCCTCTGGGACAGTTGACTGCTCATAGTTCTGAAGACTTCAGGGATGTTGTAGGGCAGGGATAGACCTGGCACAGCTCAACAAATCCCTAAGTCTCATGATGGGCATGATTGACTCACTTAGGAGATCCATCAGAAAAGATGACTTATTGGCAGCTTTAGACCTCACAGTTGCCTCTCCCAATCCACCACCAGCCTCCAGGGTAAATCTTCACTTCAAATGGTCAGGAAAAGTGTGACATGTCATGTTCCTATGCGTCAGATTGGTAACAAGCCATTGGTCTTGACCCCTTTAGCAGCCTGGATTCACAGGATAGGCTTAATGGCTTGTCCTTTCCCATGCAAGGAGGTGAGGCCATTGGAGGACAGGATGTACTGTCTGAAGTCCTCTCACCGGCCACTCTTGAAGGACTTAACTCCAACAGCAAAGAAGTGGCAGATGTGGTAGCCTTGAATGAGCTGATTTCCTTCAGCAGATTCAGGATTTGATCTTTCGAGACCCACCTGTTGGATCGCCAAAAGTGTCATTCATAACCGGATAACATCATAGTCCCATTGATAGTGAATGTGACACCTACTTCCAGCTGTGGAGAGAAATGAAGAAATGGGCAGTTATCCATAGTTCTGGGCAACCAGAAGTCCTGTGTTCATGAACATCTCACGTGGACAGTTTGGGAAGCACAGCTCAGACTTTAGGTAAGCAAAGGAACAGTTACATAAAAGTATTTATGACATAATTTGGAAGGGCAAAACACGGTGTGATGACCAACAACACAGTTGCTCTACTACTTGGAAAATCAAGGGGGTACTCACTTGACAGATCTGTTGTACCTGGCTATGATCTTCACTTGGGCAGAGTCCTGACAATCAATTTAATTTTGAGGGTTTTCCCAGTCTCAAAAAGTTCCTAATGTTCCTTCTTAAAGCGAGAAAACACTGGAACAAATGACAAATTTTTAAAGTAAGTTGTATTTTCCTAAACATACAAACCTAAGACCATTTACATAAATGGCCCGCCTCTAACCATCTCTCATTCTACTTCCTGGGCCAAAATGTAAAGTGAATGCCTAACCAACTAGATGGAGGGGATTCCTCCCCTTCCATTGGTAGCCAACTACCAATATCCACCACCTTGTTTTAAGTTAAATGGGTGGCTCCAGCTTGTGCTTGAAAGTACATCCCATATGTAAAGACCTCAGTTTGTATGTTAGGAAAAATGCAAATTAAATTACTTTAAAAATTTGTCATTTTTTTTAAGTTGATGAATTTTTAACTAAAAGATGTATTGATTGCTTTGGTCAAAAGAGATTATGAAAGTTTAGTTTACTAGAGTTATTGAAATTTTATTTTGTTAAATGGTCATATTATACCGGAACATCAGAAGTACAGTACTATAATATTTCTTACACTCTGGGAAACCTGTTTCATCAGTGTCAGGAAACAACTGCAAAGACATTCTTCGTGGGTTAAAATTATTTGTCAACAGACTCAGTTAAGTTATCAGAATGTTGTAAAGTGAGAGATGGAATGATACGAGTAGGTAGACTAGCCTTCATTGTTCATTGCCCTTTTATCTAGATTTTCTCAATGTTCAAATACATTAGCTAAGTTAGCTAAAAAGTTGGTGATTACTCTATTGTCTAGTACTGAAAATCGGTGAAGGAAAGCATTATTTCATTAGAGTTATATTATTAGCCCACATACATTTTAGCGTTAGCATGAGATCTATGGCCAAAAAAAAATCAGTGTTGTTATATGTAAACATGATGGCTATTAATCCAGTTATAGAAAAACGTATTCAATAGGGATTCTTTGCTGTGATAAAATCAGATGTTTAGATTCTGCTAACTGAGACGTTTATTGAAAATGAAAAATTGTGATTTTTTTTCATGGGTAAAGACTAACAGAATTCTGTTAGAGGACATTGCTCAGAAAAAATATGGAGGTTGTAAAGTCGTCTCATAATTGTGTGGATATTCATAGTTGAAGTAGAGAGACCCATTTGGATTATGGTAGTTGGAGCATATCCCTGACCATGCTCATTATGTCATATTATAAGTATGACTAATTAATTTCTCATTAAACAACCAGAAACAACAATCTTCAAGGAAGACATCATTTGGTTGTTCATGGTAGAAATTTACCACTTAATTACTTATAGTCACACATTAAAAAAATCTCACGGTCTTGGAATAAAGACACAAAAGAAGTGTACACATGTTAAAAACCCTCTTGCCACTAAGTAAAAACTCCTTGCTTTGTCTTGTTATTCTTGGCATAACTTGCTTACAAAGAAATATCAAGGAATATATGTAAGTCATTAGTTATTTGGCAAGATGATTTTAATAATGTCAAATGAAAATGCATATATTTCATGCCTAAAAATCCTAGTTTGTGCCAATTGAGGTACATACTTTTAGAGTATAGTCAGTCACAGCACTATATTTTACATAGCCTATGTACTGTTAGTTATGCTATCAAATTGGTCCTTGTTGTGAGACTTACATTGCTAGTGACAATCATCTCATGGCGTATACATACACATTGTTTTAAGAGAGGTTTTTAACCGTAATTTGTTTTTTAAGTCTGCTGATTGTAGTTGCTTCCTTGTTATATTGGTATGAGTTGTTAAAGCATTCTCATTCACCATGAAAAGGACATCTTGGACTTGATGCTCAAAACCTTTTTTTTATGGCTTTTTATTTGGCACAACTTAGCTATGGCGTGATGGATAGGAATTTACTTTCATGCATGAAAGATTCTTTATAAGAAAAACCATTTATTTATTAAACAAGAATCTCCCAGTGTTAATTGCAAGGTATCTTAATAGTACAGTTTTTTGGATAGTATTGGATTAAAGTCAGTAGAAAGGCATAGATGACCATACAGTGGACAAACCTTTCTAGCTATACTCCATGTACAGTATATATCTCACACAGCATGACCAGTTAGCTGAGACATAGACATTCTTGAGAAAAAAGCTTAGGGCACTCTCCCAGGTGATTATTATATCCATTTGGTAAGTCTCCTTACTCTGTAACAATGACCGTCTATTCTGTGTTTGACTGAGCTTGCAAAGAGACATACTATGTAGTATTGGTTAACAATATTAATGCTCACTTTTCTAGTACAGTTGGTAATATGCTGGTCTTGTATCTTGCGGGCTGGCATTCGCCTCCCGTCAGGGGCAAATAATTGAGGCTGTTTACCAGTGGTTCCCATCATGAGTGACATGGTGGGGAGTTAGGGTTACCTGGCTGACATCCGCCTGAGAAGCAATATCATGGGGGAGGACTTTGACTTTTTTATTGTTTACCTTTTGGATAATCAGTATAGTTTTCTGGTTGCTTGGCAATATTATGATGTGTAGCAGTTTTATGACTATCCTTGCTATTTCTTTTCAAATTAGGGCTAGCAGAGTAAGGAGGTCAAATTTTTTGTACTGAAAAATGCCTAGTTAGACTTACCAGTTTGTGATCCTTAGTTCACAGAAATGGTGTCCTTTATATTTTTCCATTTAAGCTTAAATGTGTAATACAACTTGATGGAGCATCATTATTTGATATTCATGTAAATCTGTTAATTTTCTGTATTTCTGGTAACATTGTAAGATTTTCTTTTTGGTGTGTACTTATTTGACAATAGTATGTAAATTTGTTGCATTAATTACGTTATTGCTGGCAAAAGTGCATATCAAACATTGTGGTTACCATGTATTTATGGCAACCCTTGGATTTGGGTTCGTTCACATGGGTATACAACTCTTCTTCCTATATACAGGACGTATTATGATTAGGATACATATGCAATTATTGACTGCTCCTTTTGGTTGAAAGTTAACCTGGATGGTTAAGATTGCTGAAGAGTTGTCAGATGAGAACCGTAATGGTAGCTATTGAGCAATAAACAATGTCTATGACCTTGAAGCAGGAGCCATAGTTTGGTTCTTGTTACCTTGGCTTCTTCTGCTCATATGATGAAGAGCTATTGCAATATACCTTGATTAGTAGTACAAGAAATTAAGTGTCGTCTTAGTAGTTTTAACCATGATTTCTTCAGAGATGAGATTTTAAAGAATGTATTACCATGATGAGGGAGCTGTTGCTTGAGTATCATGTCTCTTTTTTTACCTTTGTTTGAACCATATGAAAGCCTCGAAGTATAATTCAGTGGTTCTCTTTTTTAAAACCTAATTTAGAATTAGGATAATGATGGGAATGGAAGGTAACATGAGGAAAGAAGTCACCATGGGTGAGGGAGGGACACCCATTTGACAGTGGGCATTTTTGGCACTGGAAAGGTATCTTGAAATAGAGCCATCCAGTTGTAGCTAATGAAATCCAGTGTGATGGATGGCTTGGAGCATCTTGAATCATGATTGGAATGGGAATTCCATAGACACATTGTTGGGCTAGCAGTTCCATCAACCCAAAATGACAGATGCATGTTCTTAATGGATGTTCAGCATTGTAGGACAGGACTTTAGGTGCTAGCAACAGAGGCTTAGGATGGAACTTTATCATTGCAGTGTCGTAAAGACACAGCAAGACTTGGGCACAAATTACCATCACATATCAGGTAAAAATAAGAGTTTACTCTCGACTTGGTTCGGAAGTCACGTAAAGCTGTTGGTCCATTGCTGAATAACCACTGGCTCATGCAATGTAAAAAACACCATACAAACAAACAAACAAAGAGTTTATAGTGCTCATTGTGTAGACAATACCATTGTATATAGGTAAAAATTAAGTTTATAGTGCTCATTTTGTAGACAGACTTCAGCCATTAAGCAGGTATATGGATAACTAATTTAGCATATCAATGCTCAAGTTCTTCAAGCAACTATTGCAGACATGGCAATAGACTACATGCATAACAGGGTGATTGTTTGATATTCATACTGGGTGAAAAATGGAATTTGGCTGGTGACAAATATGCCTTAGGAAATCTTTGAGTCCTTAGATGGTAGCTTAAGAGAGAAAGGACAGCAACTTTGTGGAGAGTAAGATATTTTTTGCTGGTATTATTTGAGGTTAATTTAATAATTAGAACACTATATGTTCCTTATCAGATATAGAGTACATGAGATGCTTCTTATATGAAGGAAAGCCAGAAGAGACATAAATAGGTTAATCTAAGGATATCCCCCAATAATGGAGAGATGTTGGGAAATTTGGTTAATTTCATTGAGATTTTCACTATTACAAAATAGAATAGGCAGTCTGATGCAGCATCTAAAAGTAGGACAGTACCATGATTCCAGTTCCATGTCATTATGACAGCACTGATGTTTGGAACTAGTCCAGTTTGCATATCTGCTGTGCATAAGTACCCTGTTTGCCAATATTGATATTTCAATTCATCAAATACCCAGTAAAAAATTTAAGCTTGCATGAAGAAGGGACTTTTAAAAGAGGGGGACTTTTACACTAAAGTGTTATGTGCTAATTATTCTCTGTTAAGTCATTAAACAGGTTTTGACAAAGGAGAAACCTATTTTAAAAGTCACTTTGTCTTCACTCTTATGGTTTCCCCAGGTTCTATAACACAGACCAAGGAATTCAGGATGCAGTGGGTTCTGCCTTCTTAAATAAGGAACACAGATAATTCTCAGCCCATGCAAAGCAAGTGGCTTGTTTGTGATAGGGTGTAATGGAAAAAGGACTATCTGGGATGTTTGCTGTGACATCTAGTTAAACCTGGAGTGCTTGGACCAGTCATGATCATATATGTACGAGGAATAGGGAATTATTCTTCAAAGGATATGTGTACATTTTATGAACGTTGTCCCCATCTAAGAGAGCCAGGATGTCAAGACTGTCAACATGACCGTTATTAAAGCACTGAGGTGTAATTGCATTAGGACTGCTGAATTGAGATGACAGTGGTCAAAGAAACTTATTTCAGGACCAACCCAAACCAGAGAAGGGAATTAAAAAGCTTAAAGTTTGAATCAGTGGCCACACCCTTAAGGCAAGACTTTTAATAATGCAGCCACACAAACCTTGGCAAGAGTATTATATCTAGTTTTGTCTGGGGTAGATGATTCTTAAGCGCACACGATTCATTCTTAGATCGGCAGATCATGAGTTTGCTCTTACTGAGGTCAGTGTTCATGAGGTAAAGACTCCTTATCCTTGAGTGATTAACTGCAGTTAAGTTGGAGATACTCTCAACTTTAATGCTATTTATTTTCAAGATGTCACTCGGTGTTTCATGGACATATTCTTGATAGGACTGGCATTTTTATGAGTGGGTGACTACCAAGTGTCATAAGGATCTACCACTCTCAGACATTTTATGATGTTTGTGAGGTTCATTTAAAAATTTCTTGGCCTTTTATGAAGAAGTTACATCAGAAATGGATCTTTAGCTTAGAAAGCTTTTTATCCAATGTATTTTGAGTATACATACAACTTTCTTACCATATGAAGGATTCTGATCTAGCTCCAATGATGGGATCTGTTGTGAAATCATTTCTCTCAAGAATAGCTCTAGCTCTTGGCTAATAAGTCATGTTGTGAACAATAATGGTAAGGTAAACTATGAGTACTTAGAAATAAACACAAAAGTTATTTAAAATTTGGAATTTACACTTTACTCTTGTTAGGTAACAATATGGTTTATTACAATACAGGTGATTTATTTTTTATGTGTACAGTGGTCTTCCCGTATTCGCGGGGATGCGTACCAGACCCCCCCGTGAATAGTTAGAACCTGCGAATGTTTGGAACCCCTATAAAAATGCTAAAAACAGCCTATTTTGTTAGTTAAAACTTAAGAAAAACCCACTAAAAATTTTTATACTTTGTTTTTTTTTGAATATGTAGATTTATCACAAAAAGTGCATTTTATGATGAAATTGATAAAAAAAAAAAAAAACAGGAATTTGTGGATATTTCTCATAGAAAAATACCACGAATCTGCGAATTTTCTGCGAATAATGCGGGGAAACGTTCCTGTGAGAAATCGCGAATCTGGAGAACGCGAATACGGGCTGTCCACTGTAATGTATGAAGTCATGTTAGTCTTACACGTCAGCACATTTTCATCAGGAACTCTGTACAGAAGGAAAAGTAAAAAACGTATATTGTGCAAGTATAAATTAATTAGTCTTGTCTAGCATGAATGATCTCACCACAGTACTGTCACGTCTCATTTGGCAAATAATTATTCTGTCATAAGTTAGGCGATAGTTATGGACACAATCGTACTTTTTGTGGTCCTTTTGTACAAAGTCACTAGTGGAGTGAATGCCTTCTCTGTGCACATTTAGCTTACAGAAATCTGAGAATCTAGGTATTCCTTCACTTTTAGGCTGGATTAAGGAGTACAAAGTGCTGATAAATTCAAACAATTTTTAGGACTTTATTTTTATAGATTTTATAATGACTTGAACCTTTGCTTGCTTAAATACTAGTGATGCTGAAATTAGGAATGAATTGCTCACCTCACAGATTTGAATTAGCAATCTTTAAGCACATAGACACAATGCATAATTACATTTATTTATTCAGAGTGGTCGAAAATACAGTTTATAATATTTTTTAGCACAGAAGACTGTACTGTATTATTGTATGGGTGAAGTACATAGTGGCCATTTCTTAAAATTTTTCATAGCACCATTCATTGGTTTTAACCTTCAGATGTAAGAAAATCTAAATGGTGCCCTTGCTATTATCATATTTTACCATCTATAAGTATTCTTATAAACCCTCCTCTTTAAGTAAATTTTCCTAATTTGCCTTTTCCATAAGAGCCCGTGCCATGTTATTCTTTATTGTCTTAAGTTTCAAGTTTGAGAATAATAAATTTGTTTTGTGTTATTGAAAATTTACAAATGATTACTATATGGAAAAATAATTTCAGAAGCATTTTTCCCCTAACTATTTTACCTCATCAGTTCTGCAAACTTGTTTGTTCTTCCAATTGAGTATTGCAATGAGCTTGCTGACAGACACGGGGAATGCTGGACATTTTTCCAACAAGAGAGAAAAAGGCATTTTAATTAGGTAGTCTTTCCCTTATCCATGTCATTATTAGCAAATTCAAAATAGTACCAAAATTTATCAGATATCTTCTGGAGGATGTTTTATATATCCTTTTATGCATAGAACTTTAAGCCTTATATGTCTCATATCACTGGTGCTCATGAATATTTATTGACAATTTTGTTGTCTTATATACTCAGAATTGTATCATTACTGTGTTTGATTTCTTATGAAACAGCACATGTAAATATTGTGACGGACTAATATTGAATCATTACTTGTAAGAACTAATATAGTTCACCCAGGTCATTCAAGTGACAGCATCATACAACTTTGTATCTGCAATGTCTTAAAAAGGCAAAAGGCTAAATTAACTTCATTGCCTTTACTGTGAGAGTTTTCATGTAGCTTTTATATGTCTTCCTGTATTTTTTGTGTTACCAGGGTTTTCCTTAAAATTTGGAAATAGTTTTATTTTCTCATTCCCATGAAGTTCCCTTATTAAAAATAAAAAGAAATTATATGCCTTGCATTTATTAAAGACTTCACAAAAAGTATGAACCAATAGCTTTCCATTGATGTCATCCTACTGGTGTAAGTTGAGAGACTGGACATGATATTTCTGGTGATATTTCTGGTTCAAATTAACTGCATAACTTAGTTAGCTCATTAGTTAGGCCTTCCCAGGGTTTGGTGGTCATTTGTCTCCTACTATCCAAGCATTTTCACTTGTTTTCTTGGTATAAATTTGATGAAACTTCATATAGCCATTACAATTCTTGTGAAACTCCTTTTAACTTATTTATCTTTTTAATTTCCTATTTGATATTATTAGGAATCTATAACCTAGATGTATGATGCCAGTTATAATAGTCATAAATCAATCATCAGTCCCCATTGAAAACAGAATGAGTAATAAGAGACAGCCTACTTACTCGCAAACTCTGATTTGTTACAATGTGGTACGGGCACCAATATCTGCTCCTGAGAATTGTAATTACTGATAACACTGGCATGATGCTCAGTGTGCATCCTGTCACCAAATGGAATACATATACATACCATATGTAAAGATATATTCCCTTCCTCAAATTTGTGGCTTTTCAAGATATGAACAATACATTTTGTACAATGCAGATAAAGCAAACTAAAAAATAAATGAAGGTTCCATAATTAGAAGATAACTTTGATAGATGAACAGATATTTTAGATAACTGACCAACGAAAACAAAAAAAAATCAGACTGACATGGTCATAACTGGGTAATAGTAAAGTTTCACATCTGCCTTAAAACTAAACAGTAATTGGAGAACCATGTTGCAAAGGTAGGTGCATACAGTGAAAATGTAAAAGTGTCAGATATGGGAGTTAGAATATTTGCGTAAAGGCTAAAGTGGGCTTTTTTTTCTCCTTTTTTTATTTTGTAAGAACATTTGCGTAAAGGCTAACGGGGCTAATTTTTTTTTTAAGCTATTACCTTGCACTTACAGCTAATTATAAGGGGATATTTTTATTGTAAAGGCACATTGTGTCCTTTTTTTATTGCTTTGTCATTGTTCATTTATTTCTTGCTAGTACAAGAAAAAATCAAGCTGATATACTGTGGTAGTTACCATTTTGCATTGCCTTTATCTCTTCATAGATATGGAGTGACAATTGAAAATGAATGTAACTCCATAAAGGCATTTTTTTACCCTTATTTCTCATATTTTATTTAATGCCAATTTTTTTTCTTGTATTTAATATCTGTATGTACATCTTACTTGCTTGAGGGTTTCTTATTATTATGTATAAGGAGATATTTGTTAATGAATTACTAAATAATTGTATTTTATTACATGTCCCAAGGGAAACTATCTGAAGAGTATACTATTTCACCCTTATGGCTGATATTCCTTGTATTCTTCATTTATAGGTTTTCCTTTATTTAGGGGGTCTTCCACTATCGGTTCATATTTTTGATACAATGATACAGTACTGAATAGTATTATGTACATACAATAGCAGAACAATGGAGGCATAAAAACCTACAATTTTACTTTTTTAAAGTGTATTAGTAGATTGCAAGTCTACTCATCAATAAGCCAAATTATACCATTACAGTAAACCAAGGTTAAGTCATCAACTTGATTTCATGGTCTAAGATAAAAGTCATAAAAATTTTGTACATAATGTAGTTCAGGCAGTGATCAGCTCCAGTAGAATTTTTTATTTATGTAATTTCACTTATTAATGATTAATTTCACTTATTAATGAGTTTGACTGCAACCTTTATTAATTGTTATTTCTTATTTAATTTTAATGATTTATTTTTTCTTTCCCTGCACATTTTTTTTAGTTTTGACTAGTAAAAGTAAAGTGTTTTGTTTTAAAAGAGCTTTTCATTGCTCAATTTGATACTGTCCTCTTTCTTCGTCAGTTACGCTAAAGTTCTGCTTCAATATAAGCATATGTAGAGCAGTTTAACTTGAACTACCTATGACAATAGTCAAGTAAAAAATCAGCCTGATATTTTAACATATTCAGAGGATATTAATTATTAGAGTACTGTAATAGTATTTTCATTGTACGTACTGTACCACAGAATTATCATCATCCTTTATCATGTTTTATGGCTTACTTTAGCTTTAGTTTGCATGTGTTTTATTTTGCCCACACTTCAAAATTATCTTGCATGCAAGCTTCTTTTATGATTGAAGTGTATTAAATTGCTTTCATTCAATTTTCTGCATGATATTTTGAAGTGTCCACAGCCCTTTGTTTACTTAGTTTTATTTTCAGTCCTTGATTTTTCTTTATTTGCATTGCACTGTACTGTATTTGTGTTATTAGTATGCATGTGGGAGTCTGGTGCACTGTCTGTGTTTCAGTCGTGTTCTCTCTGCGGATGACTGACCTCGGGCTATTATAGTGGTGACCCAGATGCTGGTGACCTGATCTACGACCTCAGACATGACACTATTCCAAATAACTTCGACGTTAATAACAGAACCTAAGAGACCTACTGCAAAGGTTCGACGTACACAGAGTCTCTCTGCTTCCACTCTGAATAATCACCGCGCACATAGATTAGTTACAAGAAAGGGAGAGGGAAGAGAGGTATTAAGATCAGGTAATGCAGGTCGTGGATCAGGACCAGTAGATGACTTGGTTACCCCTGCTTCTTACAGTAGCTCAGGTCACCCCGCTGCCTCCCATCAAGGTTCAACAACATTCAAGCGGTCACGACCTGGCGAGGGTAAGTACCAGAAACACTTGTATGATGTTTGTTTAATGCATTTGTGTGGGGGGGGTTGGGGTGTCAGTTATTGTACAAATGCAGTACTGTGATTTTGATTGTTTTGATGTTTATTGTTGCCCTAGTAATCATACAGCTGTAAAGTCCTATTCTTTAATGTTTTTCTTAATTTTATTGTTATAAAAATCTTGAAGCACTTATGATAAAGTTGAACACTGTCTATATTGTAGCAACAAAAACTGTTCCTTTGAAAGTTTTACATTAGTTTTCAGGTGAAGAAACTCCAAGTTGATTCATGTGCTTCAATAATTTCACTTGCATAGTAAACAAATTTATATTTTTTCAAACTATAAAAAATTCTGCTAATATACAGTAGTCAGAGAAGAAATATTTTTCAAGTATCAATGTGATTTTTATTAAAGCTGTCTTTGAAGTATAGCAGTGGTTTTGTACCTCAATAAGTTATGTTGAACCCAGAAATAATACTTAGCCTGAAATTTAACCAGGCAGGTATTTTAAGTGAAATTTGAAGTTCCATTTTTTATAACCTTTATCAAACCTTTGGTGCTATCCACACCAAAGATATTTATGGGAAGGAGGCGTAATTCGTGCCCTTATTTTGTACTTTTGCAATAGCTTGCCTCAGCAATAAGAACGTGGACTATTCTAAATTATTCATTTAAGCTTGCTTAGAATGATTTAATTGTTGGCATCACTAAGTTTGTACAGCCTGTCTTATTGCGTTTGGTTACTTGCTTAATTGAAATTACTGTTTTTGCATATACATAATACTGTATGAATCAAGCCTTTTTCCTTTTGCCAAAATTATCCATTTTGTGATAGCTTGTGATAGCTCAGCAGTTAAAACTTTTCCATAGGTGAACCAGCCATGGTTTTTAAATACATACTCACTAGAAATGTTAAACCAAAATTCTTGATTGTTCTAGAATTTTACCTCTGAAAAAAGTGATTACTCTCTCTATTGAAGTAAGTGTTTGCAGAAAGATTAATTTGCAAATCATTTGTATACAAAACAACTGTTGCATCACTTTCAGTACTCAAGGAGCAGAACAGTTTAGAAATATAAAGAAAATAAAATCTTGCACTCCAGAAGTGTGCAGGATGCCTCTTGGTTTGGGGCACGAACTTCCAATTTATCTTTTCCATACTACATTATAAGCTACACTGGTACCCAGTAAGAAAAGAAGTAAGACCTTGATGTAAGACAGTGTTTTGTATTGATGAAATATGAAACTTGCTTTAATATTATTTTTCTCTTCAGTACAAACTATTGTGTTATTAGAACTGCCTTTCTTGGGAAGAAAGTTAAATAGAATGAAGTTTTTATCTATTCCTGAACTTTTGCTCAGAATATAATTGCCTCCTCTCGTCGCACCAGCATAGTGTTGGTTTGTGGTGCCAGCAGGATTTTATTGAGGAAGAGTGTTAGAGTTTTTACTTGCAGAGTCAAATTTGTTTCTGATGTTGCAGGCAAATGTTTTTCATGTTATACTAACGTGGTTTGGAAGAAGTTAGGACACTTATGCTCCTATCTGTCATAGAAAGCTTATTCTGTAACAATAGATTTCAACTTTATTTTCTCCTTCGGGTCACCTGCGGGGCCTAACTCTCTTCAAGGCAATAAGGGGAGGATATATAGATGCAAGTCATATTTTATACCTTCTGGGGAGATGTTTAGCACTCAGGTTCTGGTCAGAGCCACTCACAGGCCGTCTAGCATGCTTGGAGAGACTTAGGAGGGGAACCTTAAGGGATGGAGATACTGAAGGAGAGTTAAGGTTCCTTTGGGTTCCCCTCCACTGGCTTAGTCTTATTCTAAGCCAGTTCCTTTATGTCATCTCCAGCAGAAGTATGTCATTCTTCAGTAGGAGGTTCCCTACGGCTGTTGTAAAGGGACTGCTATTTTGCCGTTTTGCCCTAGAGCTGAGAATGATGTTAGTAATTCTAATTTAACCTCATGGTTGGACAAGAAGAGGAAGCACTTCTCTGTTACGGCAATTAAAATTTACTTAGGTTAAGCCTAGAAGAGGCAAAGTTAATCTTTTGTTGTTTTGTGCTTTTAGAAAATCTTGAACATCATTGTTAAGGTTTAAGCCTGGAATAGGCAAAGGTAACCTTTTATGTAATATTAGAAAACTTAGGATGTCTTTTGTCAAAGCCCAGAAGAATCAGGTTAGCCTTGTGTTTTATGGTTTTAAAAACCTAGAATGACTTTAAGCCTGGAAGAGGCTTAAAGTCATTCTAGGTGTTAGAAACCTAGAACGTCTCGTCAAGAACGTGGGGTTCTCTGTGACATAATTGACTAGACTAGACTAGATGAGAACTAGCTCCATACCTTTTACCTTTATTGAAGGTAAAAGGTAAACATTCATAATGTTAAAAGGTTTTTGTGGGGCATGAAGGTACATACATTGTGGAGGAGCATACATCTATACATCATAAAGGTATTAAGTACAGGGTAATTTTAGTGACTGTTGTTTTAGAGGGCTTTGTAACCCAGGCACAGGGGTCCCCTCATGCCCCAACTTTTGTTGCATTCTGACTGAATTGAAATGGTTTTCTCTGCAGCATACACATAAAAGCCTTGCTCCCTGAGTGGAATCCGACTTCTGGCACCAGTAAGATCCAGAAAGGATTCCAGATCAGTTAAGAATTTTTGGGGTTTCATGCAAGAAACCTTTGGCTCAACTGCCATTGCAGATTTTGTTTAGCAGCAGTACCCACCATCCTCTTCTCAATGTGGGAGTCAGCTGTCTTTAACAGTAGGTAAGATTCATCCCAAATATTATAAATTTTCATAGTAAAATTTATTATTTGGATGCTCACCTACTACTAAAGTAGATCCCATCCAGCCTCCCTACAACTTAGTGGCTGTCCAACAGAGAATTCTGATGAGCTGTAATATTCAAAATACACCTGGTGTAGAACAGGTGCACTAAAAATTCATCCGGGCAGCCATTCAACACTTATGTTTGAATGCTGACTTACCTATCAGTGAGGAGATATATGTAAGCTATCTTGAAAAATAGTTAAGTATCCAAATAATAAATTTTATTATGAAAATTCATATTATTTCCTCAAGATAGAGAGATCTCCGTAAATCTGGAAGTATCCCAGTACAGTGAGTGAAAATATAGACCAATAATTTCTTATAATTTGCAATCAGAATGACATGTAGCTTAAGAACCAATGTTGATGGAAATGCTGGAATCTAGAGTTATATACCTACTATCACACCTTGAATTTTGTTATGATTGAACTTTGTCATCCATAATTTGCATCATACTCTAATTTTTAGCTAAAAAGTCAGTTTGAGAGATTCAGCATCCACAGGCCTAACAATTCAGATGAGATTGCTACAAAGAGAAGTAACATCATTTGCCTAAGCAGTAAGCTAGTTTTCATGGCCAAACTTCATATCTTGAGCACATAGTACTATACTATATAGAAAATAAGCCAAGAACATTACTCTGATGAGTGTCATTGGTGACATTCCTGTAGTCACAATGATAAATACCCATCAAAAATTATTCTTTGCAGTTTGTTTGTTAAAAATTGGATGATAATATTAAGAAATGTCCATCAATACCCATATGTCTTGAGTGTGAAAACAAGAGCCTCATGATTAATCCAGTACTCAATTTGATTTAGATGACATAAGGTTTGTTATTATTTTCCAAAAGTTAGCAAGGAGGAGCCTTATACACTTGATTATGATCAGTATTGTTATTCCATTAAGTAAATGTGGCCATAGTAGCTATTGTCATGCCAGTTACTGTACAATTTTTTATAACTCCAATGTTATCTAAAGTTTAGCTCCCTAGTTAGCATTTTAGCTTGTTTTTGTAAAGTCCTTGCCAAAGCCAAACTGCAAACTAGGCAACTGGACAGGACTTCAACTACACACACATTTACTAAATGGAATGACAATACCAACTTTTCTTCAAGTGCATAAAGAACCCATTTTAGATGTAAAAGAGAAATAATGTCATCTACCAGGTTTGCCAAATTTTAAGAAGCCTGGTTTTTGTGGCTCGTGGAGTCCATACCCTACTGCTGAGACAGCAGATTTTGTACAATGTACATGTATTGCCTTTATTAAAACCAGTGTTGCCCTCTTCTGTTGCAGTAGATCAGGTTACTCAAAGAGTGATTCAGTTAACTACAAACACGTAATGGGAACTTATGCACATATATCAACCCATCTGATTATTTATTTTTTCTACAATGGAAATGACTGGTCTGGGACACACGCAAGGCTTGAATAAATTGATAAATTCATGTTTGTAATGAAGTTTTCATAACTACATTTTATTTAATGTTAATGTTTCCAATTGTGTTTGTTAATTTATTATTTCAGGCTGACACATTTGTTATCTAACAAGCATTCTCCATAGTCTCCTTTCATTATCTGTACATCTTCTTCAGCTTTACACATTCAGGAACAGATCCTTTGGGTGAACCCTATGGACATAAAAAAAATAAAAAAGAAATGTTCCTGTTAAAATTAAAACAATTATGATGATAACATTTTATGGAATTGTACATGTGCACTTTTGTATGGGTTGCATGGAATAAATTTTATGTATAGTAGTTGTACTGTATTACTAGTGGTAAGGTGTATTGTACCACAAATATGTTGTTGGGTAAAGTTCTGTGCTATTTGGTGCAGCCCTATCCCAAAAGATATTTTTATTTAATGTTTTTAGCTTCTCTAGAGTGAAATGATATAAATTTCCATACCCCTGCTCATACTTTTCTTTCCACGTCAGATCTCAGCCTACGCTACACTTCCAAGAGCCATCAACAAAGGACAGCAACGAAAAAGAGGCAAGTCTGAGAATCGACCCAGACCAAAATCAATGGTAAGTACCAAAGCAGTTAATTTTGTAAATAAGGTGGTTCTTTTACATATGCTGAGTTCATATTTTGAATTTTTCATATGATATAATGCTTCACTGGTAGGAGAACTAAGAGTTTCTGCACGAGAGATCTCGCCTTGCATGTATGTTTTAGGTACGTATTGTTAATCGCGCTTGTTCACATTACACAATTGCTTAACTCTGCCTGCAATTTGTCTAGAAATTTTTTTCTGCATATCACATTTATTGAAAGAAGAAAATTTTGATTTGTTAGATGACAGACCCTTCTGTTGTATTGTGATTAACAGTCTCTCTTTTGACTGCTCCCATCAATCTTGATGTTAAGGGATTATGACTAATCCACTCTTGATACTATCTGATCTACGTATATGGGTTTTTAATGTAATCTAGCTCCAGAATCATAGGAAGATTAATATTACACATCTTCCTTTAACATTGGTTCTCGGTAAGCAAGCTTCCTCACTGAAAATAATGAGACCAACTGGTCTCTTCCACATCTTCATTACACTTCTCACAGTAGGCTAGGGTAAGATTTGACCATAATACAAAATTTTATCTTTATGGTATTCTTCTTATCAATAATTTAGCAGATAGAAAATTCCTCTGCTTCCCAGTCTTTCTTCTTTGGTGTTTTGAAAATCATTATATGTAATTCTACCATTGACTTGTGCACAATATTGGAAATAAATTACATGTAAGTATGTACTGTATACTAGTCGGTTCAAAAGTGGTATGCTTATCCTAACAAGCACTTACAAGAGGCTAGTCATACACTGCCAACTTAATGTAAATATTAGGTACGTGTTAGTATTAATGTGAGAATCATACTCTTAAGCCTTAAGGCTAGGCAATATAGGCAGGTAGATACAGTCCTGTGGTGTACCTATAAACACACGATGGGAAGTGACACATAATAATAGTTTTCTCTTCCAAGGTCTTAGAGACTCCATTGAGCTGTCCACCATTCAATACTTTTTTTTGTTTTTTTGCCAGGATAATGTACCTATATATCATTTGCCCTGACCAGTGTATCAGAGAACTACATAGATTATAATATCAGTTTTCTCTTCCAAGATCTTAGAGATTCCATTGAGCTGTCCACCATTCAATACTTTTTTTGCCAGGATAATGTACCCATATATCTTTTGCACTGACCAGTGTATCAGAGAACTACATAGATCATCAATACAGAGGTTTGGTTCATAAAGAGAAGGAGTTGACAACTCTTGTTTCTCTGACTCCATTTTCATTTCAATTTCAATGCAGCTAGCTTTGACAAAGCACTCACCCAAGAATTAATTACTTAACCATATGTTTAATTAAGCTTTTATTCAGTTTTATTCTTCACTTCAGATAAGAAATATTTTCCAGACAGTTTTGCTGCAGAGGTTCAAAACCTAGCTAGCTGTATTCCTTTAAAAGCTCTGTTATTGTTTTAACAAAGGAAACGTTTGATGAGTTTAAGGAAGCCTGCTTTTGTGAAAGGGTACATACCATAACTTCTTGATATGCTTTTTTCCCTTTTCCTTTGGTGACTGCTGACAGTAATTCCCCCTATTGGGACCACTGTTGTAGTCAGGGTTGCCAAATGTGACGAACTAAAACCCCCGCCAGACAAGCCTCCAAAACCCGCATTTTCAGTCCAGAAAACCGCCACCAGATTTTTCGAATGTCATGAAAATGCATGGAACTTTCATATTATAATAAAGTCATTTGATTTACTTACCTTTTTGGCTTTGCAATTGGGCATATATATCCAGAGATCCTTTCGTATCCTTTTATATAATCTATTCTTGTAAAGAAAAAAAAAATTGATCATCGTTATCCGCAACTAGTTGAAATTGCAGTGACGGAGATGTCGAGTTTGAATACCTGAATATGATAACGCTATATGCAGCCAACGTGCCTATTTTTTCTAAGACGCTTTAGGAATGAAATATGTATGGCAGTTTTTCTCCAACCTTTTAAGGTCATTCCTAATGGCAAGAACTGAATTCACTGATTTCAGACTCAAGCTATTTCTCAATTTGTTTTTAATAATGTTATGTTGACTAAATAGTCTCTCAACCTCGGCATTTGAGCATGGCTACGTAAATCACTCTGTTTGGCAGCCATTTCAGTTTCACAAAAAATGCAATATGCCCTCTCTTACTTTTTTCAATGGCTTTAACCTATCCTTCAACAAAGGAAAACTTTCCCAGCTTTTCCTGTAAGATTGAGGGTCATTTGGACCCATTTCTATGGAGGGAAAACACAATTTCACGATTGAAATTTGATTGCATAGACACCGTTCCACTAGTAACCTATGCTGAAAACAAACTGTTTTTCAATTTGATCAAGTGATGCCTCACGCCTTAACAGATTCACTAAGCAATTCTCCCGAGTTGCTAAGTTCAATATACTTCCCAAAGTGTAAACGTATGTATCTTTCATAGGGTAATCAAAGTTTGTTTACTTCTTTTAATGGAACTTCTCACTCAAGGGTCATAGTTTAATTGATTTTGCTCATGAGAGAGAGAGAGAGAGAGAGAGAGAGAGAGAGTAGACGGCAAGATTTCTGACGGGTATAACATGCTGGTAAAAAGGTCACGACCTGATAATGGAGCCAATTTATACTTAACCCTCCCAGGTTCTGAGTACACTTTTCATATTCCTCTATATTTATTTGGATAAAATTATCGTGAAACCAATTAAATAAAAAAATTTCATGAATTATAATAAGTCCCTAAACAGTCGTAAAAAAAATTGCTGTAATATGAATGAACTATTTTGAAATCCCGCCAGATTTCCCGCTAGCCGCAGCAACGGTTTAAAACCCGCAAATAAAATTTTCATTCCGCCAGAACTAGCGGGATTCCCGCCAGTTTGGCAACCCTGGTTGTAGTTATGTACTTCATTCATCCTAGGCATGGTAGATAAATGTTAATTTCAGTCTTTTACTGGTGTCCTTTGACAGCCACCCCCTAGTCAACCTGTTCCAGCTCCCAGATTAGCAGCAGTCTCATGACAGCTTGGACTTGGAATCATATTACTTCAATCACCCCTTCTCACTTAAGTACATGCTTTACTGTGTAAGGCTGTAGTTTGTGGCATATGAACACATGTCAAATTTTAAAACAAATTTAAGCTTTTTAGAAACATATAAACCATTATCTTTATATGTAAGTTATCCCCTCCTACCCAGTCTCATATATTTTCTTTCTGGAGCCAAACTTCATATTGATGGGAACAACTGAGAGACAAAAATGTTAACTCCTGAAGGGAGTTACTCCTACCATTCACGAGTTTAGGATCTTCCTTCAGTAAATGTGGAGTGCAGTCTTCACATTTCAAACTGAAGCATAGGCTGTGGCAGTTAATTGTTTGTAATTGCGGAATGTAAAGTTTAACTAAATTTTCTTGTAGTATATGGCCAATTTGTTACTTATATATATACTACTTTGAACTTGAATGGCAGAAACGATGGATCACACCTGTGAAGTTATAATGTAATGTATATTTTATTTAGTGTCAAGAGCAGTTCTCTCTCTTTTTCTGTAAAATGGATTCATTTCTCTATTTTTCTCTCTCTCTCTCTCTCTCCTATAGAAATATATTTTAATAGCTTTTGCATCCGTGTTATGTGTTTTGCCAATTTTTTTCAAGCCCACTGTTTTACCTGTGTATATAAGTATATAATTTTGTTAGACTGCATCCTGTATCTGATCATAAGAAAACATATCCTTTAGAGGGAAATTTCCTTCGTCAGTATATTCCTTGTTTTTACATTCAGTTCAATTAATGCAGCATTGTATTTTTTCTAAGTATTGAAATAGTTCTTCTCAAGAAGTGCTGTAAGTTTGTTGCCTATGTTTTATTGTGATGCATGTGCTCACCTGACACATACAAACCATTGTCTTAACTGGAGTCTTTTTATTTTGGTGTTCAAAGAGCAGAATGTCCAGAGTATAATAGCAGAAAGCAAACGTGATTTCCACCAGGTAAGAACCACATTCTGGTGAAGGTTGAAATTTGCTCCAGACCCACCCCTTGATTCATAAATCTACTTGGATGTGATCTTGTGATAATAACATTTCTTTCAGCACCCTTTTTAATTTCATATCTCGTTATTGTTCTATCATTCCTCTTTTCCAGCCTCTTCTACTTGGATTCCTTTAACTTTTTAAATGCCTGCCTGTTTAGCACACCCTGTTTTTGCTTTCTGATTATGGTCATCTAACACTTTTAAGCATCCAATTTGTTGTTCATTATGCCTGAAGGTGCTGTATGGCAAACAGTTAGTAAATAAACAATCTGAAAGACTTTTTCAGATATCTTAGGCCTGCTGCCTGCATACTTTGTTACTTAACTATTCTTCTGCATGAACTTGACCACAGATATGTTGTTAATTTTACCTAATCTTGTGTATTTTTAAGATTTGTCATACTCATATTATATAAAGGAGCAATAGCTTTAATGATGTAATATTGTGTATTAGACCCTCAATTTTTCAGAATATTTTTCTTACTAAATTGAGGATAAATGTCTCAGATTGAATGATAAGTGTTGAGACACGTTATCTTAGGCAGGAAATTAGCTGTAGTATTAGGAATTTTTGTTAGCTGTAAGATATCGCACTTATCAGGTTTTTCTGTGGAGCAGACAGCTCACCCAAAAGTATCTGATGAGTTAATGTTTTATACCTAGTGATTAACAAATGAGTGTTATCCATGTGAAAAAAATATTTTATGTGGCAAAAACAAAATAATTGAAAAATAGTTTGAGAAATTTCAGTGGAGAAGATTCAGATGTTTTGGAAATGTAATGGCTAAGCAAAACATTAATGGAAGCATGTGTATAGAAAGAAAAGGAGGGAAAACTCGTGGTGATGATTGTTCATAAAACTTTTGCGAATCAATCACAGAAGTTGGGTTTTGGCAGTATATAGTTATAATGCAGATCTAGGGAAAGCAGAAAACTATACTGTTATACATACCTAACATATCATCTTAGTCTAAGTTATCTCACAATCAACTCCTAAGGACACTTTGTGTGCTTCTTTCTCCCTTTTCTTCCTTGCCCCTTCATTCATTCCCTCATTTTGATATGAGTTTGAGGATTTTGAGCTTTCTTTCTCAGTAACCTCAGAGTTGAATACACTATCTGTTTTTGCTCCTTAACTTTTACTCCATACATTAAAGTTGTGTCCTACCTATGACCACAGCACATTTACTTTTGTTGCTGGTTTGCATCTACTTCTATGCCATTGCCTGCCTCAGTTGCATGTGCCTGGTGGGGCACACAATAGGTGGGACTGAAGGGCCTTTGCAGCACCCATTTGGCTCCTAGCTGCAGGATAGTATGTCTTAAATTTTTCCTTTTGTGTACACTTTTCTCTTTTTTCACCCGGCTACCCAAATTTTTCTTATTTTCTGTTTCAGTATACCTCCTCATTTGCAGATTCAGTGCAAGGAAGCAAAGATATATCCAGATTTTTAGAGAAAGTTGAATATAGTAGTTGTTGCATTAATTTACCTTCCTTGGGAGTGTATTGTTGGAGATGAAATCAAGAATTATAATTGTCAAGTTAAGTGATGATTAGTAAAAGGACCTAACTCCTTGATATGGGACTGCTTAGCTGTGTTAAGGGATTCTTAACACAGAATTTGTTCCTGGGTACAATTCCATGAGTCCTTTATTTTATTACAGATTTTGGAGTCAATAACTTAGATTTTTCTCTCACACTTAGTTTTTCTGATGTACAATATAGAAAATGTATGCTAACCTAAGAGAGGGTTTCTATTTGAAGCTATTAATAGGAATTGTGATTGTAATGCCATCCATCTTAAAATGTTTGGACCTAAGAGATTTAGTGTCAAAAGTCAGCCTGTGGATGTCAGTATTTGGCTGTTATTAGAAGTAGAATGCTGGGAATTTTTTTCAGTATTCCAATCAACATGTTTAAATTGGTGTTGATTATATTCTTGTAATCATTTCAGTCCTTATAGACCTGTACTGCTGTATGCAACAAAAACCTGGGCACTGACAAGGAAAACAGAAAATTTTGAAAGTTGACCATAGATAAGATTCCTTGCTGGGGTACGATGGCAAAGTCTTATTATAAAAACAAGATTTCAGACTGAGGTGGTTAAGACATTCGATGAGAAGGGACGAGGAACAGTCTGTCAGAAAAGCAGTTGATATAAAAGTAGCTGGACCTGTTGAGAATTCAGGCATTTTTTAACCCCATTAGGGGAAAAGTGATGTAAATCTGTATATGAAGATGTGTTTTAGTTTCAGTCTCAACTATAAGTTATGCTTAAAATGTGCCTCTCTAGTTATGTTGGTTCTTTCCCATTGGGTTTGGACTTTTTGTATGTCAGTTGGCTGGAGTTGATACTGGTGATCTTAGGGTTTTAAGATTTTTAAGCAGTATATATATCCTTTAGTACTCAGTGACAAGGGTCACCCCATGAAAAATTTGTATTGCTTAAGCCATCTACAGCAGATGTTAGAAATAGTGAATATCATAGCATAACCGATTGCACTTGCCAATTGCCTCTGTATGCCATGGTGCATGAGCGATAACAATGATGATGACAATAACAAAGTCGATAATATACAGTGCCTACTATCATGAAATGAAGGTGATTGATGATGTAAGCCCTGTAAAAGCATCTGGGCTGTTGACATTTTAACAGAAATGTCAGATGGGTGATCAGGATCTTCCTTAAAGCTTGGATGAGGTGGAGGAGATGGAAGAGGATGGCAACACATGGTTGACATCAGGAGCAGATTGGTTGAGGATCATCTGTAGTGGTAACTTTTTCGTTCGTTTTTGAAGAACATATAATTGGCAGTTGTCTCCTTTGCCTTTTGAGTTCCTATTCCTGATGTAGTGGTATCATTGCTTCATATATAAAAGAAATCACTGTGATGCTGCTTTCCATGGGAGGATTATAATCCCCTATTTTATCTTTAGCATTTGAATTATGTTAAACACTGCACTCATCTTTTTTAATGTCTGTTTGGTAATTCAACTTCACTTTTTAATTCTTCTTCCTCCTCCGACGTAGATGACTTATGGGATCCTCACTCAACTCTACTTCCTCTTCAAGATGATTATGTAATGGCATCATCATCAGTCATGCCCCCCCCATTCCATTGCCACCAACATGTTTTTGCCAAATCAATGATCCTCTTCACCTCACCTTGATACCTGTGAAGCTTTGAAGTCTTTGAAGTCTCACAGCCTCACTTCACAGATTCTTCAGCATGCATTCACAGTTTCCAGTTTTATTTCATTCATTACTCCCCAGATGAAAGTTATTGCATTGGCAATGGTGAATGATTTTAGCAGTCCGTAGTGTTCTCATTAGCTCTACGTATTAATATAAATAGAACTTCATAAGGTCAACTTCATTTTCTAAATGTTCACAAACCACTGCATAAAAAGCATTGCAGTGATCCATGCCTTGATGTTAAGTTGCCAGTAAACAGGAAAAAAGCCTCTTGTTTTTGTTTTTCAAAGCTCAAGGTTTTTTGCACAGTACACCAAAACAAGGCTTAATCATATGGCTGATTTTGTTGCTACATACCACAAGAGTTAGCCTGGGCAAGTAAGAAAATCATAATAGAATCTAACCCCTCTCTCTCTCTCTCTCTCTCTCTCGTCTCGTCTCTCTCTCTCTCTCTCTCTCTCTCTCTCTCTTCTCTCTCTCTCTCTCTCTCTCTCGTAAATGACACAATTTTATGTAGTAGGTAACTATCCTTCCTGTGGTTTACCAACAAGTAGATTATTGCATTTTACAAAAGGTTTTAAGTTTAAAGTGTGATGGTTATTGTTTAGAAGCACATTGAGAGATACTGTTGTATGGGTGAGGAAATGGTACAGAGTGCCCGTTAAACACCTGGATTTTTTTACTCATCCTCATTCAGATTTTGTCACTATCTGACCTGCCTTTGGCTCTGTTAATCTGAATAATTGAAGGATTACTTTACACACACACACACACACACACATATATATATAATCTTCCATTTAGACCCATAAATGTGCCAGAGAGCTTTCAGTTATAAAATTTATAGTTAGCTGGCCTCCTTTCCCCTTTCTTAGGCACTTTTTCTCCCAGTCACATTAAACATTCAAAAGATTTTTTGTCACAATTCAGAGAAGCACATATACCACTTCATAGCAATGTCTTGACAGTAACCAAAAATCGCCTTCTATCACTTATTGGCGCCAATAATGCACTGAAGATCGGTGCTCTATTTGGTATGTATGTGCTCATATACCGGATAATCATGCCAATAATCGGAAATTGGTGAATATTGTCACCAAAAAATGGCTGCTAGAAGCCCCATAAAACCAGATCACCAATAACTGGGGACTTCCTGTATAGTACAGGCAGTCTGTGGTTATTGGCGATCCGGTTTTAGGGAGCTTGTCTTATGCCAAAATGTGTAATTTTCAGTGCCGAAATGCACTGATTTCCAGTTATCGTCGCCATAATAGCCAATTTTCAGTTATCAGCAATTTTGCTTATCATCAAGCCGTCAAAACAGAACCCCCTGCTATGCCTATGCACAAAAGTAGTACTGTACATATTGACTTTGCGTATGCCAAATTGAACTTTCAAACTATCGAGATAGCCATTCTGAACGTAACTTGCCATAATTATAGAAGTGTCTGTATGAGTGTGTGTGTGTGTATGTGTGTATATATATATATATATATATATATATATATATATATATATATATATATATATATATATATATATATATATATATATATATATATATATATATATATATATTATATATATATATATGACTGGTAAAAGTGTTCTGTAACAACAGAATTCCATCTAATAAAAGGAGCCCATAAAAAACACCAAAATGTAGAAAAAAAGTACTATATTTCAGAGACTGCGTCTCTCTTCAGGTATATGAATGAGAAAAGTTTACAGAAAAGGTGGTATTTATACCAAGAGATTCGTCCACAAGTAAGCCAATTTAGATCACACGCTGATAATCTTCCTTTAATCTTCTTAAGCGTTGGTTGAATGAACACTGCGTCGACGATGTCCGATGTCCAATTCCCTTTTGAGATGTTCATTACCTGCTTCTCTTTTATTAAGGCCGATTCCATCATTTGACTCTTGTACCGGCAGTTGCTGCATAAATTACATGTGACATATTCCAGTTTATTCTATGGTTATGTTCATTTATATGATTGAAAATACCCGTTTCTGTTGTCCATACCTAACTGACCGTTTGTGTTGTATTAATCTCTGGTGGGGAAGTGATTTACCTGTAAATCCGATGTAAGATTGGTCACAGTCCTGGCATGGGATCTCATATACCCAGAGTCTTTGGGCGATGTCTTTTGTTGGACGTTAATCAGGGATTTGGCTAAGGTATTTGGGTAGGTAAATGCAAAAGGGTTGGATTTCCCAAGGGTGTGAGTTACTCTCTTAATCGTCTCCAGGTGGGGAATTTTTATTTTATTGTTGGGTGTGTCTCTGGTCTTGTCTTTAGGGGGTCGGTAGAAAATTACGTTTGCTTTTTGAATTGCTTTCTCAATTATATGGTCAGGATACTTTAAAGATGAAAATTGCTTGCGAATTAGTTCAAATTCTTTTTCCAGGAAATCTGGGGAACAAATTCGTAAGGCTCCTAAGAATAGGTTGCTAGCTAGACCTATCTTGATAGTATTGTCCATGATAGCTAAAGTAGTGAATATATGAAAGTGAGAACGTTGGTTTTTCTGTATATGGTAAATTTGTATTCTGTCGTGTCTCTGATTATTAAAACATCAAGAAAGGGAATTTTGTCTGTTTCCCATTCAACTTTAAATTTGATGCTGGGCACTAATGCGTTTAATTTTGAGAGGAATTCATTAAAATTACCCCACTTATTATCCCAAAATGTTAGTATGTCATCCACGTATCTCATCCACAGCATGTTTTTTTTGGGGTTTTATTGCATTTATTACTGTAGTTTCAAAGTTATTCCATGTACAGATTGGCTAAAATAGGACTTAAAGGACTACCCATACTACACCCGAATTTTTGCTTGTAGAATGATTCCCCGAATGAAATACGTTATTAGAAATGCACATAATTCAACTAAACTTTATTATTTTGTCAAGTGCCAAAGGGAAATGATCTGAATAGGGGGATAATTTTTCCCTTAAAAACTGAAGAACGTCCTGTACTGGTACTTTTGTGAATAGGGAGTCTACGTCAAGGCTTAAAAGTTAGTTGAATTATGTGCATCTAATAACGTATTTTCATTCGGGGAATCATTCTACAAGCAAAAATTCGGGTGTAGTATGGGTAGTCCTTTAAGTCCTATTTTAGCCAATCTGTACATGGAATACTTTGAAACTACAGTAATAAATGCAATAAACCCAAAACAAAACCATGCTGTGGATGAGATACTTGGATGACATACTAACATTTTAGGGATAAGTGGGGTAATTTTAATGAATTCCTCTCAAAATTAAACGCATTAGTGCCCAGCATCAAATTTAAAGTTGAATGGGAACAGACAACAAATTCCTTTTCTTGACGTTTTAATAATCAGAGACACGACAGAATACAAATTTACCATATACAGAAAACCACGTTCTCACTTTCATATATTCACTACTTTAGCTATCATGACAATACTATCAAGATAGGTCTAGCTAGCAACCTATTCTTAAGAGCCTTACGAATTTGTTCCCCAGATTTCCTGGAAAAAGAATTTGAACTAATTCGCAAGCAACTTTCATCTTTAAAGTATCCTGACCATATAATTGAGAAAGCAATTCAAAAAGCAAACGTAATTTTTCTACCGACCCCCTAAAGACAAGACCAGAGACACACCCAACAATAAATAAAAATTCCCACCTGGAGACGATTAAGAGAGTAACTCACACCCTTGGGAAATCCAACCCCTTTTGCATTTACCTACCCAAATAAATACCTTAGCCACCAAAATCCCTGATTAACGTCCAACAAAAGACATCGCCCAAGACTCT
Organism: Macrobrachium nipponense; assembly: GCF_015104395.2. Lineage (NCBI taxonomy): Eukaryota > Metazoa > Arthropoda > Malacostraca > Decapoda > Palaemonidae > Macrobrachium > Macrobrachium nipponense. The sequence continues at coordinate 1,663,017 of NC_087218.1, read as the reverse complement.
GGGGTATATGAGATCCCATGCCAGGACTGTGACCAATCTTACATCGGATTTACAGGTAAATCACTTCCCCAGAGATTAATACAACACAAACGGTCAGTTAGGTATGGACAACAGAACTATCGGCTATTTTCAATCATATAAATGAACATAACCATAGAATAAACTGGAATATGTCACGTGTTAATTTATAGCAGCAACTGCCGGTACAAGAGTCAAATGATGGAATCGGCCTTAATAAAAGAGAAGCAGGTAATGAACATCTCAAAAGGGAATTGGACATCGACATCGGTCGACGCAGTGTCATTCAACCAACGCTTAAGAAGATTAAGGAAGATTATCAGCGGGGGTGACCTAAATTGGCTTACTTGTGGACGAATCTCTTGGATAAATACCACCTTTTCTGTAAACTTTTCTCATTCATATACCTGAAGAGAGAGACAGCAGTCTCTGAAATATAGTACTTTTTTCCTCTCTACATTTTGGTGTTTTTATGGGCTCCTTTTTATTAAGATATGATATATTATATATAGATATATATTAATATAGATATATATATTATATATAGTATATTATATATTATATATAGTATATATAATTATATTATTATATATAATATATCTATATATATACACACACACACACACCACACACACAAACCACACAACACACAACACCACCACACACCACACACAGTGGTACCCCCGTATTCGCAGGGGATGCATACCAGACCCCCCCGCGAATAGTTGGTACCCCTATCAAGAAGCTTAAAATGGCATATTTTGTTAGTCAAAACCCAAGAAAACCCACTAAAAAATTTTATACCTGATTTTTTAATAGTTTTATCACAAAAAGAGCATTATATGATGAAATAAAAAAAAAAGGAATTTGTGGATATTTCTCATAGAAAAACAC
>NC_087218.1:1609050-1661605 GCF_015104395.2 Macrobrachium nipponense | reverse complement strand
AAAAACCTGTCAATCAATCAACTGAGAAGAGAGAGAGGATCCGAAGGAAGAGAGAGGAGAGAGAGAGACGATGAGAGAGAGAGAGAGAGGAAGAGGAGATCTTCCAGTGGCAAAAGGTTGAGTTTTGCCTATGGGAAATTCTAGTTTAACTGCTAACCAAGCTCGTTGGCAAGTCTTAAATCGGTCTCAACACACGTATTTATAGCATGGCATCTACGTATTTACAGTATTCTTTTATATCTGTCATGAAAGTCCAAGAAGTGTTCACCAAATAAGTTGTCTGAGTGGGTGAGCATTACTGTTTAGTTATCAACCAGTGATGGAAAAACCTGTTTATTTTGATTATGTTGTACTACTGGCTCTCTGACTCTGAGACAGTTCTGTATTAACATTTCAAAAGTCCTATCTTACAGCTATACTCTCTTTTTCTCCCTACTAGGCAACTCCAAATGAACTATCTAAATTAGGAAAGATTAGATCTTTGAATTCATATAAAAAAAAAACAGTATTTCAAAGAGAACAGTGACAAATCTCTACCACAACAATCTACTTCAGTGCCCACCCACAAAATAGTCATTCAAGTTAGCCCCCTCTAATCTCAGTTTGGCTAAAAGTTGTCACATTCACATGCAAAACTGCAGATGCTTCCACAAAGTCTACAATATCAGAATATCATCTGGCATCGAGGGAGATCATCAGAAATTCAAACAACTACCTATTAAAAGAGCATGACATAACCCTATCGAACAGGTTTTATCTTGAAGCAGATAAATAATTAAGTGCTTCAAGGTTAACAGATCATGAACAACTGTATTTGTCAAAAGTCATATTTGGAAGTGACAAGAAAATCCTTGAACTTCAGAATTAAACCCTTCTACTGCTTGAGCTTGTTGGTCTCTGGTATATTCCTGGGTTCCCAGATCCACTTTCTTTGTGTTGATTTGAGTGTGCCAAAGAAACTGGTTTGTTATAAACCGTCTTAAATGACAATGGGAAAGTTTTAGTCACCATTTAGTTCTGAAATAAATTTAGTTAACCACTGAAGGATGCAAGATGATCTTGTTAGGAAACTTGATAGATTAGTTGTCTGGAGATAAGGTCTTTTTTTTTCAGCGACGATTACAGTTAAGAAATCCCAAACAAGTTTTACTGATAGTCATAGAGTGTAGATCAAACTAATTTTAAATATTTTCAGCAGGCTATTCTAAAAAGAATCTTCTAAGTTGATAATTGTTATTATTAAGACAGTCCCTGGTTACTGATGTCAATAAACCTCTACCGATGCCGAAAATCACTTACTGTAGTTGAAAAGCTGGTTATCGAAATCATTAGCCAAACCCCATAAAACCAGAACACTGTTAACAGAAGTTGCTGATAAGCAGGGGGACTGTCTGTATTATAATTTGCAAACACTCAATGGAATACGCTTACAGCCTAAAAATAAAATTTCCAGATTATCAATATGTAAGAGTTAAAAAAAGGAGAGAAAATGGACAGTAAATAAAGATACCATAAATCAACTGCCCAGTTATACAAATCTTGTAGGAAAAATTGTATGATGAACTCAATTTCCTACTGAAAAAAAATATTTACATATTACAAGCAATCACATCCCATGTACCCTATAACCTTGTATTGACATGGAGGAAATACAAAACAGACTGCCAGCAAGAAGAGGTTCAAGCACTGCTGAAATATTCATTAAGCCTGGCAGGTTGCTCTTCTCATCAAACATCGTCTCATAATTTAATGGACCCACACATCACTGGCAGTGTTGTACCACTCTTTGTGGTTTAAAGCTTTTATGGCCTAACATGAAGATTTCATCACCTAATCTTCCAGGTGGATCTCATTAGGGCAGATGACATCTCCTCTCTTTTGTGTTAGACTCGACAGAAAAAAGCTTAAAAAGTATTCTAATGTTGGGCAGGACAACTCTCCACCGTAAACTTGCAGTCCTAGTCAGAGTGGTGGCGAGGTTCAGAAGAACGGTAATTACTGATGATGAAGGGAAGGGAGAACACCTCTACCTTCTTCCACCACTGTCAAAACTAGCCTAGTCTGCAGTATTTAATTATCTCAAAGACTAATCCACAGAAATTAGAGGGAATAAGGCTACATAGCCATTTCCAATAAATAAAAAAGAAGCCATGAAAACAGGAATAACTTGAATAAGGCAAACTTTACTGTCACGAAATTTACAAGTGGCTAAATCTACCATGTTTGAAGGTAATTATATCAGAAAGTAAGTATATAAGTGAATGATACAGCAGTTGCATAACTAATAGAGCTGTTATGTCTGACGAAAACAGTATACACTGCAGCACGAAAAAGCAAACTTAATTCCCTGCAAGAAGGTTATTTGACTGATGGGTTTGATAAATTGCAATACAAACACAGTCAACAACCAAAAAAGGAAACGAAATAGTACTACTCAAGTTTAATCAATAAAACATTCGAATGGCAAAAGTTGGGCAGAGTCATGAAAACGTCTGGACTCGACGGTGGCCGGAAGTGAAGTTGAATGCAGAATGACAAGTGGATGCAGGTTCCCCTGCCTGTCGGTAGTTTACTATCTTATCAATATGTCTGAATGGCTGTTTATGAACGAAAGTATGTATTTGTGAAGTAACAAAACAGACAGCCAGGAAGAACATTACAAATCTTTAATTAAAAGAAATGAAAGACCTCTGGTACTGGTCATTGAGACAATGTGTTACTGGCGAGAAATCTCACCAACCCTAAGGGTACAATCTCTAGACACAATCATAAATACCACTGTCATCTAAAAGATGAATATCAAAATGCTGCTAATGTGCCAGGAAGAAGAAAATATCCCAATAATAGTCAATCAGAGCAAGCTCCCTGGGTGCCTTAGCTGATATGTAGAAAGAAAGCCGAGAGTGAAAAGTACAGTAATGTCTCATTAAATATTCAAAATTATTAACATCTGCATTACCAATCCAAAGCAAATCATGGTTGGCAGCACATTGCCAAACCAGTTACTAACACATGTCTTTAATTTTGTTGAAGCTCTTCAACACTATTAAGAAAATTTAATATCATCATACCCCACCCACTGATTCAATCAAGAGCCTTGTTAAGGCTAGAAGTAACTTTATCACATTTGCGGAAAGCAAATACCTGAATATTGAACATCATACTACCTGATCTTTTTTTTTTTTTTCTAGACCTTGAATCATATTAGCAGCAAGAAAAAAAGTTCTCAAACACTAACTGCAGTTAGTCGATTATAAACTGTACATGAGATTAAATATGTTATACAACATACAGTACCTGAGTTACATGTTTTAATATAAAAACCAAAAATTATGGGTGTTCAAGTTTAAGGGCAGCAATAAAGCCAAACTGACAAAATCTGGACTCAATACTGTCAAGACTGTCACAGATATATATCTATTTAGATCTCACAGAACATTATAAGTACTACCAAGCCATTTCACGTAGGGCTATGACTGTCCGAAATTAGGTACTTCGATACAATTTAAACTTTTCAGTAACCTTGAACCATACTATGGCCTATAATAATTACAATCGGCACTTGCACAATGCTTTGGAACAGACACTGCATTACATAACTTAATTCCCACTTTCCTGGGAAATACTATTTACAAAAAAAAATGATATCTTTTTGGTTTGGAAGAACACATTTTAAAAAAATATTGGAAAACACATCAGGATATTCTCCTTACAGTGTTTCCATTTTCTAAGATCCTTTTAATGTCTACTGAATGAAAGTAACTTTGTTGAAAAATGGCCCAGGATGACACATGAGACTGTTTACCAATATCTTAATACGTATTATAAATACAATTGTAATTAATAAAAGGTAACATTTGATAAATGCAATCCTGCATCACTGTCTTTATATGCTTAAGTATTACAATATATTATATAACTGAAGTAACTGAAATACAATTGAACACAAATAGCCAATCTTCAATTCATAAGATTAAAATAGTTATGATTTTCCCAATTACTCTTTTAAATTCTAATCAATCCACAAATACTGCAGCAGTCCCATTTCACCTAAAGTTACAAGAACAATATACAGTATATGAATAACAATAAAACAGAAATGCTCACCTACTTGTTTTATGTAAAGAAAATAGATATAAAAAAAGTCATCTTCCGTACAACTTTGAAAGTATTGTTACAATCTTTAAGTTTTCTTTTTTTCTATAGCAGATTTTCCCCCTGATAGACAGTGATAAGGTAAGATCAATCAAATAAATATAACAATATGAACATTGAAGAATGGATTATTTCAAGATGATGTTCAACAGTTTTCATACAGTGATAGGTGAAGAAAAAGAGAACTGCAGTTCTAAACTTAAAGAAGTCAACAAAAAAAACAGGAAGCAGAAAGAACACCCAACAAGGATCTAAGTACACATTTACTTGATATGAATGTAATGGATATATGCTAACTAAAGATCCAGGTGCCATTGTATGGGAAGCACAACAATTATATTCCGTAAACTGGCATGAATCAAAGAACTTAACAAAACAGTAAGCAGTCAGTGGATATATCTACCTGGTTGGACACATTCAAGGCTGGGAATGGCCTAGAGATAAAATGGATAGAAATTAGTCTAACTATAAAACAGTAGGGGCTACTTCTATTCCTTGTATTTCTTGTCCTGTACTGAGTAAAAAGACAAATCCATCAAACATATTTTCATAAATAATACGTCTGATCTTACGCAAACATAAAATATGACTACCGAAGAGTCGAATACAGCTTTGTAACAGTGGAGAAAACATATGTAATATTCAGTTATGCAATATACAAAACATTTACAATCATCCTAAATCTTTCCTATCACAAACGAAGCAAGACTTTACCTACTTAAACAGTCTAAAATAAGCATCTGAATGGATTTTGTAAATTTACATGGAAGTCCTCTTAATAGCAAAAATCAATTAAAAATTACAGTATACTTAACCAGGCCATATTTACAACTTCATTAGAATACAGAAATTTACATTCAAATCAGTAACCTGTATACTGTGTCCTTAACTAAGCCAACAGGTTTAATATTAAGATCACCAGAAACAAAAATTGTTTTCAATTTGTTTTCTGGCTATAAAATTTTTTTAGTTCAACTGTTCTTGAGTCATCTTGCAGATGGCCCACATTGATATTAGCAACCTTTGGATGTTTCTCCCATTTTTTGTTTCCCACTGGAATATACTACTTGGGTTATGTCTTAATGAATGGATCGCTAGGTCGGACAAACCATCTCAAACTATTATTGACAATAAGTTCACCATGACTGTGTCCAATTTATAAAATCATTTCAAACTGAACATACTATTATATTCATAACCACTACAAACAATTGTCTCAGTAGTACAGTACACAGAACTCACTAACATTGCGACTTGGCCTTTGATATATGAATATAAAAAAGTACAACAACCTCTTTTAGAATTAGCTTTCCTGTATGAGTCATATGTAGTCATTCAATCATCACTGAGATTGGGTTTATTCTTGACATCTCATGGGGAGGTGAGGGGTACTTACAGTGTGATTATGTTTAACAAAACATATTGTGCTGTAAAGGGTACAGTAATATAAGTTTTTTAAATTTTTACAGGATTACTTCCACACCCTACTGAATAAGATTTGTCTTTAACATTTATTCTGTTTTCTTTGGTCTTTTCCTTCTGGCCACCCATGGGAGGCTAGAATGGTGTCTTTGTTTTAATTCAAACTACCCAATATCATAATAATAATCGATGCTTAGATTTCTCATAATTTTTTGTCCATCTCTTTTATTTGTGCTCTTTGTGCCAATTTTCTAATTCAGTGTGTGTGTGTGTGTGTGGTGTGTGTGTGTGTGTCGAGTGTGTGTGTGTGTGTGTGGTGTGTGTGTGTGTGTGTGTGTGTAACAGCACACTGTGCTATAATTTTTTTTACATCATTGCTTATGCACCTTGCTAAATAATACTTTGTTTTTTATATTCATTCCATTCTCTTTGGTCCTCTTCCTTCTGGCACCCTTGAGAAGTTACAACTGTGAATCTTTCCTCTAGTTAGCCTACCCAATAATTGGGGGTTAGGTGTCTCATGACTTCCCTCCCCTCTGTTTTATCTTGCATTCATTTCCTATCTACTTATTTGTCCTTAGTTTGATTGATTGATTATGGAATTTTGGGCATAGCCCAAGCACTGGGACCTGGTCCTCATTACTTACATATACAGTCATTTCATTACCAATATCACAAATTTTTTTACCAGAGTGCTACACGCCCTATCTCAACAAATACCTAAATCATCTCAAGTGTATTTTCCACTCTACCTGCATTAAGTCTGTTAATCATTAAGTCTGTTAATCAGCTTGCAGTTGGAAGACCTAGAAATCACTTACAACAAGAATTGTTGTCACTCATTTTCACTCACTTTCTTTCATTGTGTTTGGGTGCTACAGCAACGAAGCCTTGAGTATTTCATGAACTGATTTTAAACTTAGGGGACCTGTTCTCATAAACTGTAGAAAATTAAAATGTTCTGTGCTGGTTTTATATGCCACACTTACATTTCAGTGAGTGATTAGCTTCTGATATTCTGATGTTTGTTTGTTTGTATGGTGCTTTTACATTGCATGGAACAGTGGTTATTCAGCAACGGGACCAATGGCTTTACGTGACTTCCGAACCACGTTGAGAGTGAAACTTCTATCACCAGAAATACACATCTCTCTACTCCTCAATGAAATGGCTGAGACTCGAACCTGCGACCACCGAGGTGGGACGCTAATACCATACCAACCACGGCCATGAGGCGCTTTGATATTCTGATGATTTCACTTCTTAGCAAATGTTTCCATCATTGAGTTACCTTCATCACTATAGAAAAGTGCACTGGCTTATTCTATGAGCATTTTCCTTTAAATTACTGAAGTAATCTCATTAAGACACTTCTACCTATAAGAAGGACCATTAAATTTAATATTTTATTTTTCAGTAAATGGGGAAATTTTTACATTTCCCATGAACAAACTTTCAGTCAGTGGATCACTAAACTGTGTTACGGGCTCCAGTCCATCTCCTTCATAACTCCCTTCTTTTGTTACCTGATTAATTACTGTTCAACTATGTGGTTGATTTTACTATGATTAATTACTGCTCAACTATGTGGCTGAAATGTTATCTACTATAGCATACCACATTACCAACTAGCAATAAAGTAACCATGACCTGAACTTTTGAGCATACCTTCATCCTTGAGTTGGCTGACAACACATCACAGCCTTCTAGAAGGTTATTGGGACCCTTGGCTCTCACCTTCCATGCTAAATTTCTAAGGACAACCTTACCAACCTGAACTATCTGCTCTATTGCCAGGAAATATCTTTCCAAATCAAAAACGACGTAATACGAACCTAGTGCAGTTTTCTGTGAAAGTTAGCCATTTGACTACTTACACTCACAACTATTTTTACCTACTGATCATATCCCAAAAGAAAAAGTTTATCTTTGTAATAATTCAGTTTGTCATCTCTCTAAATAGTGGAGTGATAAACTCATATACTACAGCAAGCAGTTTTTTTATCAGGGTGAAATACATTTTATTTTATAATCATTACCAGCCCCCAGACTGTAAGCGCTAGGATTAATACACAAAATTCCTAAGTAAAAGATATTGTGACAGATTAGCCAGCATAAATATATATTGAACTATGATGTACGAACAGTACATATGAACTTCTACATAATAGCGCAGCATTAGGGATAGTCAACAGCAGTCTCTCTTTAGTATAAACTGACACCATCAGTCTTTCTCTTAAAAATACATAAGGTAATATATCATATTTTTTAATAGTAATATTTTGGTGAGTTTTCACTTCCCCCCCCCCCTAAAATACGTACGTGTATAATAATAACAGCTGTTTCCGTGGCATTTAATTTGTAATGTTCTCTATTCATCTTACAATCTTTTCCTCAGCATGTAGCTGGTATATCACGTTTCCTAAGGACAAATAAAGATTTCTGTTGCCTTAGGTTTATTTCCTCTAATGTGTCAACAGCAAACTGTTGGTCATCTATGAGAATACCAAAGCGAATGAATTGAAGTACATAAGGTACAGGTATTTATAGCAGGCAGTGTGTTTGCAATTGGTGGGTTGTTAGTAGGCAGATTTTTCATTATAGTTACAAACCTATGACTTAACAAAATTTGGCCTACTAACAACCCAACAATTGTAAATACACTGCCTGTTATAAATAAATACCTCTACATCATGTATCTCAATTAATTGGCTTTTGTACTCTTAGATGACCACCAGTGTGCTGCCGACACGTTTAAGAGGAAATAAACCTAAGAAAACAGAAATCTTTATTTGTGCTTAGCTTGATTGATTGATCATGGAATTTAGGCATAGCCTAAGCACTGGGACCTGCAAAGGTCATTCAGCAATGTAGTGGTATATGTGATTGAATGAAGTGGATTAAATGAATGAATAAGTGAATCAATTAAAATCTTTTATACAACTGATCAATTAAAACTGCAATTAAAAATACCCAATGATACACAACAACTAAAATTAAGATCTAATTATACACAGCAATTAAAACCAAGACATTCACTCTCATTCAAAACCATTTACACCAAAATAAAAAAATCACATAGTTGAAATTACAACAATTTAAAAACTATCTGACATGCATACATTCATTTAGCACCATTTACACCTTAATTAAAAATAATTAGGTACTTCAAATGATGACTATGAAAAAATCAAATAGGTTAAAATTTATCATGCTACTAATTTCATACAAAATCTTAATACATTTTAAAAATCTCACTAGTGCAGGAATATCTGCTTTGTCGTCTAGATTATTATAACACCCACATGCTGATGAAAAGATTGTAAGATAAATTGAGAATGCTGTACAATTAAATGCCATAGAAACAGCCATAATTTTCAATGCTACTGCCCTCAAAGAAGGTCTCCTCCCTAATAATAATAATAATTAATAATAACAATAAAATATTTTTGGTTGAGTAAGCCCTTCTTTTTGGTATTGTCAATTTACAAATTTCTTTACATATTCCAAGCTGCAATCGCAGCAATGGCACTTTTTGTGAGTAATGCAGGAATTTATTTGAAGATCACATTCTCTTCAACATGGATATCAAATGACCAAAACAAAATTATGTACTTGAAACCGTAAAATAACCATTACATGTGTGTGCATAAGGGTCATTCTATGGACAGCTGTGCCTTATTTTCTTTTAATAAGACTGATTCAAAGTTCTTGGTACAAGATGGTCCTCATTCACAAAACTGTAGAAGCCTCTGAGGAATGATATACATTTGGCAATCACTTTTAAAAAATTCCTTTACATAAAAGAGAAAAATCAGATGATCAGGAGAGCTTCAGTATGTGAAGATCTGGGAATTTTCCTAAAAATAATATTTAAAGTGAAAAAAATATTTAAAGTGAAAAAAGGACTGAATTGTGAAAGACTGCCTATGGAGAGAAGATTGTAAATGCTGGTAGAGGATTGCATTGTCAAAGGCAATACGGTATTAATGGAGAAAACATCTAAAAGATGGTATAACTTACAGCTATAAGAAAAATGACATGTTAATAGGCATTACTGAAGATCATAAAAACTTTTTACCATGGACCAAATCTGATAGGTATACTACATGAAAATAATCACTAAAAGCAATGTTACCACAATATTTTTTCCATATAATCCATACTAATACTACTGTAACTAGTACCAATAAAATATCAAAAAGTATTCTATGAATACTTGTATATATCTACACATCTACACCCAAGCCTGAGTGCACATAATAAAGTGTTTTAATCTACAGGTTTATATAGGCTACCAGCCTCAAAAGGGAGCATTAATTCATGCTAAATATCACATTCTTCACCTCTCCTTTTTGGTTATTACAGGGAATTATAAAAATCTGAGCTTCCCTCTAAATACTAAAGGTTTCTTCTTTTATTATGATTATACCTAATTATTCCCAACATTACCAAAATTATGCTAGCAATAATAAAATAAAAAGTAGATGCTGAATATTCGTTTGGTGTTCCTACCATTTTCGTTGATACTAAATATTGAGCAAAAGGACTGGACTGGCTAGGAGGCATATGGTTTATTTTCGAGGTTCCAACTTCATCTGATACACTTGAATTTTTCCTTATCACTTTGGAAGCTGGAGTTCTTTCACTGAGTAGCCTCATCACAATATCTGCTTTATCTTCTAGAGATTTGTCAGGAACTACTGGCCTGTAAAGTCAAAGAGTTTGGTATTCTGGTTAATATTTGCTGTTCAGTTCAATGATAAAAGGTACATTAAACCATTGAAAGGTTATAACTGGCATAAGTTTGCCAAAAGTGACCTAAGGAAGTGTTTTGCTTTCATCAAAGTATTTATAGTACAGTAGATGATTTTAAGACTTACCACAAATTTTTCTACTCTACATATTGGTAATAGACAAAGAAATGCATACATAACTCAAATTAGAAAACAGGAAGCTTCAAAGCTAGTTTTAAATATGGTATTTTCATTTTAAAATAAGTTTTTAAATATACTTACCTGGTAGTTACATATATATATATATAGCTTTATCCCGCCGATTCGTCACGCGCACGGCAAAAATTCAAAATTCGCGGCTATCGCTGATAGACGGTCAGGTGATCATACCTGTGCTCCCTCTATCCAGGTACTTGGAACCATTCCCATTGCCCTCAGAAATTCCATGCCCCTGTCTCAGAGGGGAGGAGGGAGGGACCTTTTATATATGTAACTACTACCAGGTAAGTATATTAAAAATGAAATTTTCATTATTAAAATGAAGTTTTATTGTATACTTACCGAACAATTATAGAGCCCTGGTTTCCACGAGCGGCAGGATACTAAAATTCAAATTTAGCGCGTCGGCGTCGCCAACACTGGTGGTGATGACGTCATCTCCCTCCACTCGCGGAAGAACCAGGTACAACTGCCCAGGTGAATCCAATTCTTTCTGCCCGTCCGTCCACCTAAGGGGAGGAGGGTGGGTATAATCATAATTGTTCGGTAAGTATACAATAAAACTTCATTTTAATAATGAAAATTTCATTTTTATTGTAGTGTCTTACCGAACAATTATAGAGCTGATTACACATTTATGGGAAGGTGGGATTCAGTGGACCACTAGTATTTTTAAATGGTTACATTTATTGCAATACCAGTAAACACTCAAGGTGTCTGTTGTACCTTACCTTGTAAGAGAGCTACAGCAGACTGTTACTGCCTCTGGTCGGTGCTCTTCTTACTATTGTAGAGGAATTGGAATTTGACCAAAGTTAGCCTCTACAGGAGTGGAATCCTTCCGTAGTTCAAGCGAGTCAAGGCTGACTGACGGAGGATAGTAACAACAAAGATTGCCCTTGCCCTGGGCTAAGACCAGAAATTCAATCATACAAAACATTTGTCACCAACACCAGATTTAAAAACATATATACCCAACCATTGTAAAATCTGACCTAACAGACTGGTGAGTATCCCAGGTACTCAGTACCCCCAGCTTCCCTTGAACTCGACAACCTATTCAAGGTGAAAAGTTAGCATAGAGGTGACGACCCCTGTGCCGTTTCTCCCAACACCATGCCAGAAACCGCCACCGGACCTAACGTTTTACAATTCTCGAAAACTGTTTCTATCTCTTTGAGATAATGACTCGCAAAAAACCGAATTCGATCTCCAGAACGTGCTCTGAAGAATCGAAGCTAAAGATAAATTCTTTCTGAATGCTAAAGAAGTTGCCACTGCTCTAACCTCGTGAGCTTTAACTCTCAGAACGGAAAGATTGTCGTTCTCGGACTGCGAGTGAGCTTCCCTGATAAGCTCTCTAATAAAGAACGATATAGCATTCTTAGAGAGAGGACGAGAGGGATTTTGAACCGAGGTCCAGAGCTTAGAAGATTGTCCTCTAATACCCTTAGTGGCAAACAGATACTGCTTAATAGCCCTGACTGGACATAAGAGCCTTTCTTCCTCCTCATGTCCAACCAAATCAGATAAGTTCCTTACCACAAAACTCCTCGGCCAAGGATTAGAAGGATTCTCATTTTTGGCTAGAAAGGTCAAAGATACCGAAAATACAGCATTGCCTTGAGAGAAACCGACTCTTTTGTCTATAGCGTGCAATTCGCTGACACGCTTAGCAGAAGCTAGTGCAATAAGAAAGAGTGCCTTCTTAGTCAAGTTCCTGAATGAAGCCGACTTCAAAGGCTCAAACGGTGGCCCCATGAGGAACTTAAGCACCACATCTAAGTTCCAAGCCACTGTATCTTGCGGGAGCTTAGTAGTTTCGAAAGACCTAATGAGGTCCGACAGATCTGAATTGGAGGAAATATCCAAACCTCGATGTCGAAAAACCGAAGAGAGCATGGCTCTATATCCTCTGATCGTCGAAGGAGCCAGTTTCTTAGAGTTCCTAAGAAATAGAAGAAAATCTGCTATTTCTGTTAAAGAGGTCGCAGAAGTAGAGACTTTAGCACTTCTACACCACTCTCTGAAGATTCTCCACTTCCCTTGATAGAGTTTGTTAGAAGACTCTCTCCTACAACGAGCGATAGCTTCTGCAGCTCTTCTTGAAAATCCTTTCGCTCTGACAAGATTCCGGACAGTCTGAACCCTGTCAGAGCTAGAGCGGACAAGTTTTGGTGGAACCTCTTGAAGTGAGGTTGTTGAGAAGCCACTTCTCTGGAAGAAGAAGTCTGGGGAAGTCTACTAACAACTGGAGAAGGTCCGGGAACCACTCTTTCCTGGGCCAAAAGGGAGCGATTAACGTCAGTGTTACATTGCTGTGCGACATGAACTTGTTAAAGCACCTCTCTTATTGAGACCGACGGAGAGGAGGGAATGCATAAGCTTCCAGACCCGACCAATCCAACAGCATTGCGTCCACCGACCAAGCTAGAGGATCTGGGACTGGAGAACAAAAGAGAGGAAGACGGTTGTTCCTTGATGTCGCGAACAGGTCTATTGACGGTCGTCCCCAAAGGCGCCAAAGTTTCTGACAAATCTTGTTGTCCAAAGTCCACTCCAGAGGTAACACTTGCTGTTGACGACTTAACTCGTCTGCCAGGACGTTCATCTTTCCCGGAACAAATCTCGGGACTAGCTGAACCTTCGCTTCGTTTGACCACAGGAGGAGATCCTTGGCTACTTCGTACAGAGAGAAAGACTGAGTCCCCCCCTGTTTCCGCACGTACGAGAGAGCCGTGGAGTTGTCGGAATGCACTGCCACTACTCGACCTTCTACTAAGCTCCGAAACTGTCTGAGCCCCAAGAAAATTGCTAACAGTTCCTTTACATTTATGTGGAACTTCTTCTCCTTCTCCGACCAAGCTCCTGAAGTCCGTTGATTTCCCAGTAGGGCTCCCCAACCTGTGTCGATGCGTCGGAAAAGAACTGTAGGTTCGGGAGGATGGGTCGTAAATCTAACCCTTCTTCCAACCTTGCTCGAGAGAGCCACCACCTTAGGTCCTCTTTTATTTGATCTGTGACAGGAAAGGTAATCGAGTCTGGTTGTGTCTTCCTGCACCAAGAGGCTCTCAGGAAAAACTGCAGAGGTCTCATGTGCAGTCTTCCCAACATCACAAATTTCTCCACTGACGTCAATTTGCCCAGGAGCCTCATCCACTGATTGGCAGCAACTTACCTTTTTGTCCAAGAACTCCTGAACTGTCTCCAGACAGCCTTGAACCCTCTTCGGGGACAGAAAAGCCCGAAACTTGAGCATTCAGAATCATCCCCAAATAAAGGATGCTCTGAGATGGAACCAACTGGGACTTCTGTTTGTTGACCAGAATTCCTAACTTTCTGGCAAGATCCAGAGTTGTTTCCAAGGTCCCCTTCATGCACCGACTCTCTGATTCCGACCGGAGAAGCCAATCGTCCAGATAGAGGGAGATTCTTACTCCTAATATGTGCAGCCAGCTTCCTATCGGGGATAGAACCCTGGTGAAAACTTGAGGGGCGGTCGCTAGTCCGAAGCAAAGCGCCTGAAAACTGAAACACCTTGCCTTCGAACATGAACCTCAGGTACTTCCGAGATTCGCGAGTGTATCGGAATGTGAAAATAAGCGTCTTGCATGTCCAGAGAGACCATCCAATCCCCCTGTCTGATGGACTCCAGAACCGACCGAGTGGTCTCCATATGAAATTTTGTTTTTCTTTTCCTGGACATGCAAGTTCAGGGCGCTCACATCCAAACCGGCCTCCAGCCCCCTGATGACTTGGAACTACAAAAAGGCGATTGTAAAAGCCTGGAGGAAAATCCCCTTCTATCTGTTCTATCGCTTCTTTGCGAACAAGCGCTTCCACTTCTGCGGCTAGCGCCAGAAATTTGTCTGAGCCCGGAGAATATGCCCTGGAATGGAATTGGCACAGGTGAGAGCGAGGGAGGTGAAACGAGAGGAATACGATAGCCGAACTTGAGTACTTGCACTACCCAGGCTTCTGCTCCTCTGTTTTCCCATTCCTCCCAAAACAGAGCCAGCCTGGCTCCCACTGGTGCATGAAGAACCGAGCTTTCATTTGGAAAGTTTGTTAACCTTGGCCGAGGCCTTAGACTGAGGTCGCAAATTCGACTTCGGCCGAAAGAAGCGCTTGGGTTTTCTCCCTCGAAAAGGCACTTGGGCCAGAGGAGAAACCGAAGGAACAGTCTCCACAGGAGCTTTAGGTCTCTTAGTAGACTGTGCCAGTAAATCCGAAGTAGATTTCTTATCTAGCGCAGACGAAACTGACACACTACATCGTCTGGAAAGAGGTTATCTTTCACAAAAGGAGCGAACAAGAGAGCAGACTTCTGTTGGGAAGTAACCCTTTTAGAAGCAAAGGAGCACCAAAGTTGCCTTTTCTTAAGGGTACCAAAGGCCGATGAGCGAAGCTAACTCATCAATACCATCCCTAATGGATTTGTCCGCACAGGACAGAACACCAATCCAATCCTCCGCTACTCCTGAGAAAGAGAAGGACAGTCTTCGATCTTGGCCGCTAAAGCGCCAATAGTCCAATCAAGGAAGCTAAAGACTTCCAAAAGTTTAAATTGATTCTTTACAACGTGGTCCAACTCCGGCGCTGTAAAGAAAACTTTCGCTGCGGCGAAAGCAGATCTTCTAGAGGAGTCGATTAAACTGGAGAAGTCTCCCTGGGAGGAGGCAGAAACTCCCAGAGAAGGAGCTTCCCAGTTACATAAAACCTATACCTCTTACGAGCACTTAGAGGGAGGGTAAGCAAAAGAGCCTTCCCTAAGTCTCTTTTCATAGACATCCATTTCTCAGTCTCTTTCAACGAATGTCTAACCGCTTTAGATAGAACAAGTTTTGGGAGGAGAGGGTCTGAAGTTTTCCTCCTCATCAAAAAAGTCGAAGTTGGGGAGCGCGGAGCCGCTTTCTCAAAATAATCTGGATAAGATACCAGAAGAAATCTAAGGAGATGTGAATAACACGAGAGGTGATGTGAATCCTCCTCCTCTACTTCTTCTTCATTCTCCGATACCGCCGAAGAAGTAGACGGAACTACAACCTGATCTGAAGGTTTCGAACCACCCTTGGACTCATTCATCCAGTTGGTTAACATCTCTAACTGCTTGCGCAAAGGCGCCAGAGACGAATCAAAAACAGTTAACGTAGGCTTGGAAGAGCCTAAATGTTCAGCAGGAGGCGGAAAAAACTACTTGCGCCTCGCTCGGAGCCGCCGAAATTCGAGGCGAAACAGGCGCATCAGGCGTAACAGACGAAAAAGCGCCTAAAGAAACACCCTTAGAACTGCTAGCTACAGCGCTAAAACCACAATCTCTACTAGTAGATGGAGCCGAAAAAGGCACAGATTGAGGCGACGAACGAGCCGCTAACGGCCGCGGCGCAACCCTACTCTCAGGCTCCTTATACCGCTTGACTGGAGGAGGCGAAGAATCGGCGCCTGAACGCCTCTTTAAGGGTACGCGAAACGGGCGAATCTCGCCAAGAGCGCCGCGCGACCGGAGACGAATCGCTTGAATCATTCGAAAGGCGTCTGACCGCAACACCTTTCCAACGCTTAACCGAGCCCTGTTGAGGCGCAACAGGCTCAACAAGAGAGGCGCCTGTCTGTGGGCAAATCCCGATCGACTCCCTTGGACTTCCGGTATGTCTTCTCCCCGGTGCGGGGGAGCTGGACAGTGACCTTTGTCTAGGAGACGTGTCAGGACAGACAGACGCACCCTCAACTACACTCTTACCTGAAGCCGCTTTCTCCAAAAACGTCTTAACTGAATTACCAAGTTGCAAAACCGTATTCGCTAGTACCGAAAATTTCTGATCTAACCTCGATTCCAGACTGGCAATGGTGTCGGAAGAAACTACACGGGAAGCCGGAGAAGTGGGATTAGTAGGAGGAATAGGAGGTGTAGTTAAAGGAGACATAACAATTTGAGGAGAAACAGAAGGAAACAGATGCATCGCAAGACGAAGCAGAGCTAAGTCTACTTTCCCTAAGCGCTGCTTTCTAATTCTGTCTTTAGCTAATTTCTCCGAGTATGAACTAAAAAACTTCCATTGAGAATCAGTCCAATCACTACCTCGTTACATGTTCGATCTGCTGAACAAACCTGTCCCCTACACTTAACACATTTAGTGTGAGAATCATACTCTAACTTGGATAATCTAGTTTTACATCCTGAGATGCAAAACCTAACTCCCGACGGACTAGAATCCGACATGGCAACGCCTAAATAAAAAGCAAAATAATAACAACGCCAAAAAAGAGTACTTCACCAATTCCGAAGATCAAATCCACAAGAAAAAAAGCGAAGCAAAGTCATCCAACCGCACCGACCACCGAATGTTCACCGGACGCCGGCAGGAAAAGAATTGGATTCACCTGGGCAGTTGTACCTGGTTCTCCCGCGAGTGGAGGGAGATGACGTTATCACCACCAGTGTTGGCGACGCCGACGCGCTAAATTTGAATTTAGTATCCTGCCGCTCGTGGAAATCACGGCTCTATAATTGTTCGGTAAGACACTACAATAAAAACTTATTTTAAAATGAAAATACTATTTTTAAATATCTAACTTCCCTGGTAGTTACATATATATAGCTGATTGACACCATTGGTGGTGGGTTAGAGAACCGCAACACCGTTGGGAATTCGTATGATTATTAATCGCTATATATGAGCTGTACCAATAATCTGGTTCCTACCTGATAAGGAAGCTGGCTTCATAGTTTTCCTGCCTCATTCGCCTGCATTCCTTGAGAGACCCAGCGATCCACCCAGGGGGCTGTAGAAAGTCTCTGTGGGGCTGTCACACGGTCCTCGACCTTAACATGACTAGACCACCACCCTTGCTATCCTGGCATAGCCATGGACAATGAGCTGACCACCTGACCCACTAACACACTAAAAACACACTCCATAAAACCTAACTTAGACTTGCACCCCAGACCGTGGAAGGTTGCAACAACCTTCACAGACAATCTGTGAGATCAAGTTCAAGAAGATGCAAGGGTATAAACAAGGTTATAGGTTAGAGGCAGTAGTACCTTCTCCAACTACAGCGCTGGAGGCACGTACAGACCCAGGGAACACAATCCTCATATTGGGTCTGTACCTCTTTTAGGTAACAATCTGCTAAGATTGACTTGCTTCGCCAGAATGTCGGTTCCAAATCGATTTCATAGACTTGTTTTGTGTCTATAAGCCATTGAAGTCGCCACAGCTCTTACTTCGTGTGCTTTGACTTGAGGATTGGGAAGCTTTCTCGTCACAGTTCTGGTGAGCTTCCCTTATTAAATCCTTGATAAAGAACGCTAGTGCATTCTTTGACAGGTTAACGAAGGTTTCTTCACCGAGCACCAGAGGTTGTCTGCCTGTCCTCTCATGTTTTTGGTCCTCTGCAGATAAAATTTTAGGGCCTTCAGTGGACAAAGGCCTCTCTCCTTTTCCTGTCCTACCAAATGAGTCCTGGTATGGTAAAGGATCTGGGCCATGGCTGAGAAGGATTCTCGTTCTTGGCGAGAAAACCTAGTTGCAGCGAGCAGACTGCATTCTCTCCATTGAAGCCTACATTTTTGCTAAAGGCTTGCAATTCTCCTATCCTCTTGGTTGTTGCCAACGCAACCAGGAATAGGGTCTTCTTAGTGAGATCCTTCCACGAAGCCTTGTTGAGAGGTTCAAACCTGCTCGAGGTTAAAAATGACAATTTGTCCAAAATTGCATTTTTCCTAACTATACAAACCTGAGGTCCTTTTACAATAGGAAGGTACTAGCGGCAGCTGGATAGGTCGTAAGCTTTCGAACAAGGGGTTCGGTAGTTAACTGCTTGTCCGACAGGCGCGCGCGACTGGTAGGTAAACAAATCACTTTTGCTTTTGGCCCAAGCAAAAACTGCAGAGTGAGGGGTGGCATGAGGTGGGGCTATGTGTAAAAGGACCTCAGGTTTGTATAGTTAGGAAAAATGCAATTTTGGACAAATTGTCATTTGTTCCGACACGGCATACAAACCTTCGGTCCTTTTACAATAGGAAGACTCACTTCTTGGTGGGAGGAATCTGAGTCTTTTGTGAACAGACTGGTGTTCGCCCAACCTTGGAATGCCTCCCTGGTCGTAAGAGCGAGGGAGGGATCCAAGCCTCTGTCCGATTGATCGGGGTGTGCACCGCAGGATCAATGGTCAGACCTCTGGACCAAGTACTAAGAGAGAGGCAAGCGTATCTCTTCGTACCAGCAAACAAGAACAAGTTCCTATTTGCAAGAGGCAACATAAAGTTATGGTTTGTCTCTTGTTGGCATCCACTTCCCCCCCCCTTGTAGGAGGAAGTGGTGGATATTTCGCTCCCATCCTAGTGAAAGGGATAGGATGGGGCTCTGTCGAGTAGCTCACCGGCATCTCGTCCTTATCCAGCAAGGTGATGACCGTATCCCTCTACCCACAGGTAGAGGGGGAGAAAAAGATAGGAAGAGAAGCCAGTCACTCTCTCATTCACTTATCTATTCTTACAGTCACACCAGGACTCGATGCTGTTCAGCCTGCTAGGGTCTGGGTTAGCTAGACAACGTGTTGAGCAGCCACCACGGGTCCTAAGGAAACGATCCAAGGACCTGTGGGCAATATCCAAAAGGTAGAAGGAGGTGCCGGTGGTCTGGTTGTACCAGACCCCTGCCTTCAGTACCTGCGCCAAGGAGAAGTTCTTGTGTAACTCGAGGGAGTGTACTTCTAGGTCATCTTGGTGCTGACGAAGAGTCTTCAACACTCAGCCTGGGATGTCGAGTTTCTTCAGAAAGCGCGGTCGCGCTTTCACAGGACAAAGCAGCATCTCCTTCGCAATCGAAGGCGGTGAAGTCCATTAGGGAGGGGATTGTGAAGGACTCTAACCGATCGTCAGGAACCGAAGGGTTCAGAGTCTTCGCTACGAATTCGGTACGAAATCGAGCGTCACGAATCCCCATCCCCTGGATGCTTGACTTCGCAGGAAAAGTCATGCAATTACCTCAGAAGAAAAGAAGGGAATGGTCGTATGACCTATCCCTCTTCTCGACTTCGGTGATGTCCTGTACCCATACTGGTCTATCCGTCTGCAGCGAAGTTGTTGTTCTCGGTAGTGGATAGGACACCGACACTCAATGGTGGGTTGTCGATGGTATGGGTACTGTGACAAGCCGTTAGGACGAAGAAAAGATTGTTATGGAACAACCGAACTAAGTCCACAGCGAAGTTCGTAACAGACTTGGGCGCTCTGACAGCTGCCGACTGACTGCGTTCGGTAGGAGGCAAGTTGTCCAAGCACCCGAGCAAGTCACGTGACCTTCGCCTTAAAAGGGTTATGCCAAGAGACTAAACAAATAATTTGTTCGTCACCGATGCCAGAAGGCAAGGTGATGACTCTCTTAAGGCATGTGCCCAACAGGCGAAAGTCAATTGCCTTCTAGAGACCGAGGTCCTTGATGGCAAGATATCTCATAGTATAGTTGATTCTCGGCTAAGGAGAAACAACACTATGTGTCGTTGAAGACGAAGGTGTACAGAAAATGCAACCTACGTCTTCACAGCTGAACCGAGAGAAGGATTCTCAAGATTCTGAACCTGTGCTACAAAGACTGAGAACGCTAACCGCTATTCATTGCTGTCCGGTGAGGATCGTAGTTGCAATAAAAGCGGAGCGCTTTTCAGTAATGAAGACAGGGAAATACTGCCTGAAGAACTGCTTCTCATGGGCTGAACATTGGAAGTAGAGCTGTCAGGTCGGAGAGTAGGCGATGTCTTCTGACATATCTGTTAATTGGGGCGAGCAATGAATAATTGCACACCTACGAATACGAGATATTTTGAAGACAAACTCAGATGTCTGCAAAAATCATTCGCATTATCGCTGTGCGATGCAGCGGTTGACTAGTACAGACTTCTGTTACGTGCGGTAAACAGAAGATGAAAGAGTCCAAGAGATATCTCTGTTGAAAATTCTCGCAATGTCGGAAGGCGGATGAAATCGAGCGTCACAGCAGTAGATGGTCCTTCATTATTGCGAGAATCCCCGTTAATCAGAGACCTAAGTCCATGATTGTTGGGCAGAGATACGGTTCGGTAGTCAATCAAACCAGGGGAGAGAGAGACGTAACCGACCGTGCATCTCCGAGACCTAGCTGATACTGAGCCGCTATCAGGCAGTTCAATACGCAGTAGCTCTCGGTGACTCGTCATCCTGAGTTGCCAGGTAATCCATTATTCCACGAAGGAATGCGTTCGGCTAGAACCATCGAGCATAAAGAATATGCTCGAGCAATTATATTTAACCGAAACGGATTTCGGTAAATACAAAAGCTGATTTGGTGTTGTCATGACAATACCAAGTATCTAAAATCGAAACTGATAACTGCTGGGAGGTTGCAGGCAACCCCGAGTTGCAGTTCAATTAAGATACAATTCGTCTCGGTCACAAACCGTAGAAGTTAACTACGGTATGCGCCTACCCCCCGGACAATTCAACTGTTAAATGAATCATGTCGCGAGGGTAATATACGTAGTATTTTGTAGGTTCGTACCACGACCTCCATCCTAAATTCTTTTCCCCTCGAGGAATGAGAATAAGGATTGGAGATCGACCGCCTTCGTTCTCTAGTCAAGAGAGTGAAGGAGAAGTCTTTCCCAAAGGAAAGCTTCAATGGTGAACAGAATACCGAAGACGATAGTTCAAGCCAAACTGGAAGTTCCCGTCCGTTCTTCTCTATTCCAGGTTAAACGCCTACTGTGAGATACTCTTCTTCAGCAGCAGTCTTCTTCCAAATGCTAGAAATTACAGGAATTCGAGCATAAGCGAGGTTCCCGATTATCGTGTAACAATTATCGGGGATTCTCGCTCACTTTGGACCGTGGTCTCGCCTAAGTGTTTGGAGATCGTAAAAAACTCGAACACTCTGAGTGCGCTAGAAATTCCGTAGAATTCTAAGCACTCTGCGAAACCCCCCACCGAATTCGTCAAACGATATTGGCTGGTGGTCCTCTCGATTCCCGTAGGAATCGAGAAAGGGGCAGGATCCCTCCTCAACGACCGGGGCTTACGTCAGGTAGGACCCGAAGGTCCCCCCGGTAGCGCAGCCCCTAACGTGGGATCTTACAGAGAAATCTCTGTAGGATCCCTCCCCTTTCCCTCGTAGCCGTAAGGAGAGAGGGAATGGGGGAGGAATTGGATACTGGCTCGCCTTCCCAGCGGAACTAGCAGTTGGAGAAGAAAAGGAGCAGCCATCGCCGTAGAGCCTGGGAAAACGTATCGTCAGGAGAAAACGTTTTCCCGAGGAGGGTTACGAACTCATACTGTAGGTAAGGGTCTGCCGCCACTGTGAACGTCGTCTGGGTGGGGCTGATCGACACCTGACAGGAGAGAGCCGATACCGTCCTCCGACTCATTCCAGTCCTCGTCGAGGTCGAAACCTCAGGAGGACCGAAGGGTATTCAAATACGG
The DNA here is from genome assembly GCF_015104395.2 of Macrobrachium nipponense. Taxonomy (NCBI): domain Eukaryota; kingdom Metazoa; phylum Arthropoda; class Malacostraca; order Decapoda; family Palaemonidae; genus Macrobrachium; species Macrobrachium nipponense. Next base: position 1,639,615 of record NC_087218.1, on the reverse strand, counting down.
TGTCCGAAGACACGTAGAAACGCCTCTGTCGCAGAGAGGAGGTGAAGTAGCTTGTTCGACCGGCCAGAACTGAGAGAGCCTTCTTGTCCGGAGACGAGAGACTACCTGGTTCAACACAGTCGGCAAGCTCCGATCGCGGCAGACCCACCGTCGAATTGGGTTCCCTCTCGGGCCCCAAAACGACTCGAGCCGAGACGTGGCTCTGCTGGTGGGAGCGGCGATCCTTCCCCGAGGTCGTTGTGCTGACGAATCAGCGCCATAACCTCGGCAAAGTTCCTCTGGATCTCGGAAGTCACAGCATCTTGAGTTAAGCCCTTCGAACAAGAGCATATTCCGAGAACCTTCCTCCTAAGAAGGGGGGGGAACAGCGACAGCCCTCTCGGTCTTCTCCATCCACTTGCGCATACGTCCTGGCCGGTCCAAGAACCGTGCCTGGCACGTAGGGCGTCGTGGTGGGATCATGAGGGGCGCACCCCTCACGATCACTCCTCAATACCTCGCTCCTCCCGGTGTAACCCGAGGAGGTTGAAGGTACGGGAGAGGCAGACCTGACGCTCCCTCGTCGCTCGCTGGCAGAACCAGCAGGCTTGGAGGGCTGCAGGCGATCGTCAACCCGCGGTGGCGATCGAGCTGCAGGCCTGGTCGAACCGTCTCGCTGTGGAGAACGGCTGGACTGAGCACAGCGGCCCCGATCTCGAGTGTCAGAAGAGCTGGTGCTGGTTGCCGTACCCGATCGCTCTCTGTGAGAGCGACGGTCAGGCGAACCTGCAGGCTCCACTGTCACAGTGAGACCGGTGCTTGTCCTCACGGCACGTCACGTCGCTGGTTCCAGCCGTGGCTGGCACCGGCGAACGGGAGGACCTCTTCCCAGCCTCAGCCCGGGGTGGCGGTCGTGGGGGAACCGTCAGTCCCCGGGTGGCCAGCTGTTCGCCGCGAGAGTGAGAGCTGGTCTGGTGAGAGTCGCGTGAGCGGCTGTCACCAGTCTTCCGCCCCGTGCCGTGAACCTGACGCTGAGCGGACTCAGAGGTCTGGTTCCTGGCTGCACGGTCGCTGGTAGGCGACCGTACACTCGATACCTCCCGCGAACGAGAGGCCGAGACGGACCCTGATGCAGTGGCAGAACCACTGACACCAGGCGAGGAAGTACCGGTGTTAGCCGGTACCCCTCTGGTCCCCGTAGTCTTCTTCCTTGTGGAAGAAGAGACGGGCCCCGCTCCCGAAGGAGCAGGAGGACCAGCGGAAGGAACCCTCCCGTACCCACCGAGGTAAGACGGGTCCCGAGAAGCTCCCGAGGGAGACTTCTTAGGAAGGAAGAGGCAACCTTCTTCTTCCTCGGCTGTGAAGCCTTAGAAGTCGAGGGGAAGAGGCGGCAGCCGACGACGATGAAGAAGATGAAGACGACGACGACGACGACGACACCTTCCTCCTCTTCTTCGTCAGCTTCCTCAGGACAGACATAAGATCTGCTATCCAGGGCGAAGCCGGGGCTGCTGTAGCCGAAGCCACAGGGCCCGACGCACCTGTACAGACAGACCAAAGTCTGGGGTAGTACCACTACGAACAGGACGACATCAGCAGGTATGGGCATCTCAGGAACAGCAGGCACAGCCAGCACAGCATCGGTAGGGACAGCCAGCGCAGCAACGGGCAGGGACAGCCAGCGCAGCAACGGCAGGGACAGCAGCGCAGCAAGCAATGCATGGACAGTCAGCCCAGAATCGGCAGGTACGGCAGGCAGCACCGGAAAACAAAACAGGAAGTGGGAGCAGCAGCCAGCAACATCCTGGTACCGGCGGCAGGTCCAGGGGCGAGCTCTAGGGCAGCGGAAGTGTGGTCGCTGCAGCGCGGCAACCACGAGCGGCGGCGGCACGCCCACCCCCTTCTCGGTCGGCGAACGGCACTTCACAGCGGCTGTAGGCAAGACTGTTACCACGTGAGGTGAGTACACCAGGTGAGGAGGGACGTCGTCACCTGGAGCGTGGTCACCCACTCCATGGGTGACCGCAGTAGGCCCAGACATAGAACCGCAGCCCCTGGACACTAGCACGTCCTGCAAATGGAAGGACGCCCATACCTCACCAAGGTCCACCCTCGTGGCAGTAGCACCTGCGGAAATAACAGTAGTAGCGATTAGTGGGGGGGAAGTCCCTCGCGCGGGGGGGTGAGCCCTCTCCGAACGAGTGGAAGACCCCGAATACAATTGTACATCGGGCACCGAGCGCCCTCCCCCGCGCGCTCGACGGATCGGGCGAGGATGAAGAACGCCGATAACCTCCCCCCCCCCCCCCCCCCCGCCCCCCCCCCCCCAAGGGGAAGGGCCATCTGTGGGAGCTGAGGCTGGGGGGGGGGTTCTCGTTCCCCACCCCCCCGCACAGCACCCATGTACCCAACAATAATATAAGAGCCCAAGAGCAATCGTGCCATCGGCCCGATGCAAGGGCATAAGGATCAATTCCCTGACTGAGCGGAACTTGAACAAATAAAATATTGATGCAATCAATAATAAAAGGAATAAAATGAAAAAGAATCTTGCATTACGATTCACTTCACAATGAATAAGGCTCGGATCGAGCGCATTTGCGCCCTCGGTGCCGAGCGCAAGGGTAGGAGGATCCATTCCTTTACCTTTATGGATCAAGGTTTATGGAAACCTTGATCCATAATGAATTGATGCAATCAAAATATATATGAAAATGAAAAGAATACTGCGCTTGCGATTTCACTTCATACAAATAAAAAGGGGAAGGATCAATTCCCGGGAAATAGCGGAAACATTGATCCCAGTAAACAATGCAATCTCAATAAAATATGAAAATGAAAAAGAACTGCACTTGCGATTTCACTTCATTCAAATAACAAGGGGAAAGGATCAATTTCCGGGTAAGCTCGGAAACTGATCCAAAATGAGTATTGCTACAATCAAAATAATATATGAAAATGAAAAAGAATACTGTACTTGTGATTCCACTTCCATACAGAATAAGTTCCGTGCCGAACGCATTCGCTCGGCAACGAGCATACAGGTCAAAAAAATATAAATGAAAAGAGCACTTACTTACGATTTTCATCTACACATTTCCAAACCAAAATATACGCTCGGAGCGAGCGCTCTCCCGCCCTCGGCACCGCATACACAATCCGAGGATCATTTCTGGGAAAATGAATTCCCGCACTTACGCCCTTCAGTCCCGGCACTCGGGTAATCGGAGGGCGTGGTGAAACCAAGATCCTTTAATTCACAATTGAATTCAATGGAAATAAATATGAAATGATTGTACTTACAATTCAGTTTCACTAGATAAATAGAAAAAAGAAAAACACAACCATGCGAAAGCAACGACGATGAAGCGGGCAGAGAGCGATGATACACGTCCACACGCCAGCAGGCCGAAAGCAAAAGTGATTTGTTTACCTACCAGTCGCGCGCGCGCGCCTGTCGGACAAGCAGTTAACTACCGAACCCCTTGTTCGAAAGCTTACTACCATCCAGCTGCCGCTAGTACCTTCCTATTGTAAAAGGACCGAAGGTTTGTATGCCGTGTCGGAACAAACATCAGGACTACATCCAAATTCCGAGAGGGGGTTGTTGTTGTTCCTTACTCTTAACTGTCTCAAAGGACCTTATGAGGTCCGAGAGATCGTTGTCTCCCGACACGTCAATATCTCTGTGGCGGAAGACAGAGGCTAGCATGCTGCGGTATCCCTTGATGGTTGATACAGCTAGTTTCTCTTGGGTTCTTAAGTGTAACAGAAGATCTGGCAGTTGAGTTAGAGAGGTACAGGAAGAAAAAATGTTGTTAATTCCGCACCATTCCCTGAACACATCCCACTTTGACTGGTACACTTGATTGTGGACGTCCTCATCGCTCTCGCTATTGCTCTTGCAGCTTCCCTCGAAAAGCCCTTCGCTCTTGCCAGTTTTTCAATAGTCGAAAGGCAGTTAGATTGAGAGCGAGGAGATTTTGATGGTATCTCTCTATATGTGGCTGTCTGAGTAGATCGTTCCGACAAGGTAACGATCTGGGGGTGTCTACTAGCCACTCCGTCACTTCTGTGATCCAGGGTCTCATGGGCCAAAAACGGAGCTATCAGGGTCATGCAGGTGTTGTTCGACTCCCTGAAATTCTTCATGACTCAGTCTAGGATCTTGAATGAGGGGAAGGCGTACGTGTCTAGTCCTTTCCCAATCCATGAGGAAGGCGGGCGTGCACTGCCACTGCTTCTGGTCTTGGGAACTGGAGAGCAGTAAACAGGTAACCTCTTTGTTCTCTGCGTCTCAAAGAGGTCTATTGACGGTTCTCCCCACAGATTCCAAAGTCTGCTGCACACCTCGTGATGTAGGGTCCATTCTGTCGTGAGAACCTGTCTTCCTCTGCTGAGAAGATCCGCTCTGACATTGTTCTCCCCCTCTATGAAGCGGGTTATCAGAGTTATATTGTTCGCTTTTGCCCACAGGAGATCTTTTGCTGCCTCGTAAAGGGAATCCGAACAAGTGCCTCCCTGTTTCCTGATGTAGGCCAACGCTGTGGTGTTGTCTGCGTTGACCTGTACTAACTTGTTCTGGACCTCCTCCTGGAAGCGTATTAGCGCTAGATGAATGGTCACCAGTTCCTTCACGTTTATATGCCATTTCTTCTGATGGTCTTCCCATAGACCCGAGATCTCGCCCTTCCCCAGTGTTGCACCCCATCCCAATACCCAACGTCCGATGCGTCTGAATACAACACTAGGTCGGGATTCTTCTGTTGAAGTTCGAAGCCTTCTTGTAGTTTGTTGGTGTCGTCCCACCAACTCAACTGATTGTTCTGGAACAACCTACTAAGTCCACAGCGTAAACCGTAAATGAATCGGGCGCTCTGACAGCTGCCTACTGACTGCGTTCGGTAGTGAGGTAAGTTGTCCAAGCATCTGAGCAAGTCACGTGATCTTTGCCTTTTAAAGGGTTATGCCGAGAGACCATACAAATTGTCTATTTGTTTGTCACTGATGCTGGACGGCAAGGTGGTGAATCTCTTAATGAGGTGATGATTCTCTTAAGGCATGTGCCCAATAGGCAAAAGTCAATTGGCCTCTAGAGACCGAGGTCCTTAATGGCAAGACATTCTCATAGTAGTTGAATCTCAGCTAAAACGAAAACAACACTATGTTCTATTGAAGACGAAGGTGGAAAGTGAATGCAACCTACCTCTTCACAGCCGAATCGAGAGAATGATTCTCAAGGTTTCTGAACCTTTGCTTACAAAGGACTGAAACGCTAACAGCTATTCATTGCTGTAACGTGAGGGGTTGTAGTTGCAATGAAAGCGGGCTGGTTTCCAGTCATGAAAAACACATGGAAGTACTACTTCTCATGGGCTGATCATTTGGAAGTAGAGCTGGAAGGGTCGGGGAGCAGGCGATGTCTTCCGTATATATCTGTCAATTCGGGGTGAACAATGAACAATTACACCCCTCCGAATACGAGATATTTTGAAGACAAACTCAGATGTCTGAAGAAAACATTCCGCATTATCGCAATGCGATGCAGCGAGAGACTAGTAAAGACTTCTGTTACCGTGCGGTAAACATAAAGATGAAAGAGTCCAGAATATATATCTCTGTTGAAAATTCTCGCAATATTCAAGCGGATGCAGAAGATGTCATTCATGTATGCGAGAATCCCCGTTAATCGAGAACCCTTAAGTCCCGAATTTATTTGGGCTTGGACAGAGAAAAGGTTCGTTAGTCAATCATTGTAGGGGAGAGAGACATAAGCAGACTGTGCATCTCGGAGAGCCAGCTGGTACTGGGTTGTCTTTCTGCAGTCCCCTACTCAGTGTTTCTTGCTCACTCGCTATCCTGAGTTGCCAGGTAATCCATTCCTCGCAGGAATGCGTTCGGCTAGAATAATCGAGCATTAAAAAAGGGATCTATTATGCTCGAGAATTAATATTTAAACAAAAACGGATTTCGGTAAATACAAAAAACTGAGGTGGTGTTGTCGTGACCATACCATAAGTATCTTAAAATCGAAACTGGTAACTCCTGGAAGATGCATACAAGTTCCAGAGTTGCAGTCCATTAGGATACTAGCCGTCTCGGTCACAAACCGTAGAATTAACTACGGTATGCGACTACCCGCCGGACAATTCAACTGCTTAACAGAATCATGTCTCGAGGGTAATATACGTCGTGTATTTGTAGGTTTCTGTACAACGACTTCCATCCTAAATTCTTTTCCCTTAGAGGAATGAGAATAAGGATTGGAAATCTACACCCTTCCTTCTCTAGTCAAGAGAGTGAAGGAGAAGTCTTCCCCTAAGGAAAGCTTCAATAGTGAAAACAGAAAACCCGAAGACGAAAGTTCAAGCCAAACTGGATGTTCGCGTTCGTTCTTCTGTATTCCAGGGTTGGTCGTCTACTGAGAGATATCCTTACTTCAGTAGAAGTTCTTCTTACAAACGCTAGAAATTCCAGGAATTCGCGCATTCGGCGAGGTTCCCGATTATCGTAAAAACAATTATCGGGGATTCGATATAAAGTCCTGCGTGGCCTTTTGGGCTAAGGCAGAGGAGACCTCATTCTCGAAGGAGGAAGACTTCTGGGGTCTACCCTTCATAAACTGCGAAGGCGGGCTCCGAGGTACAGCCTGCTGCAAATCATTCGGATATAAGTCCGCCAATACCGCAAGTAATCTTTTCAGATCCTCCGCATGAAGAGTTTCTTGCGTCTCCTCCTCTGAGATCTCTTCCAAAGGATTGGCGATTTCTGATGTCGAACGAGTGGGGGAATCACGCGCATTGTCCTGCCTGCGTGCGTCATGCATGCCATCCAGCATGCTGCGAGGGAGCGTCACGATCCTTGGTCACCTCCCGTCACGCGTCTAGCTTGCTACGGAGGGAGCGTCTATGAGTGCTGCAACTTGCAGCGAGTCCAGCGTCTTGCTGGCTGTTAGCGTCTCGCTGTCTTAACTCTGGTGTTATCCTATACCTGGGTCTGTTGACGTCCTTAGTTTCCTTCTTGCGTGCTTCCTCTCTTAGTCCTTGCGACTTGTAAACGTCAAACAGAGACGTAATGGACTGCTGAAGCTCTGACAAGCACGCAGCTTGCGGTGCCTCTTGCTGCTGGGGAACAACTGGAGATGGCACTGCATGTACGTCTACAGCTTCGGAGACTCTAGCTGGGGTCTTCTGGCGACACCTCCCAATCCGGGGGAGGGGGAGAGGTGTGAACTGACGTAATGTGCACGTCTTCTTCCTTCGAAGAGCTATGCGTCCTATACCTCTGTTTAGGCATGGACGCGTCGTCCTCCTCCGACAGGAATCTCTCAGGAGAGCTCCAATTGGTACAAGAGGGTTGCTGGAAAGTAAAGGGGGACCTGCAGCTCTTGAGAGGTCTCGATTCTTGAGGTTGTTGCCAACCGCGTCTGGGTCTTGCGTCGTCCGAGGATGACGAACGCTTCCTCATCTCGCCTTTCCTGTGGCGAGGGGGAGCGTCCTGGGATGTGTCAACAGGATCGCTCGAGGGGACGTCCGCTCGCTGTTCAACATCTCTCACCTCCCTTAGCCTGTCGACGTTCCTTCTCCCAGGGGTTGGGGAGCATGGAACTAGGGCTAGGAGCATGACAGACACGAACGGACGCACCCTCCACTGCACTAGCACTGTCACCGAACTTGCGCTGCAAACCATGCACTGCCCCCCACATCACTTCCTTATCCGAAGTAAGGGATTGCACTTTCACACCCAAGGCAGAAAAAGCAGCCATGAATCTTTCATAGTAGGCTCACTTACCTCCGACTCCGCAGGTGGATCTGGTACTACTACCTTAGGGCTAGGATCAGAAATATTGGTGTTAGACAAGTTAGAAAGGACTTGACTATCAGAAGATCTAGTTGACAGAACACTCGAAGATCTAGCTCTCCTAATTCTGTCTTCTCCAATCTCCTCACATAACGATCATATTCTCTCCATTCTCTCTCCGACAACCTTTCACACTCATTACATCTGCTATCAAATGTACAGACATGCCCTCTACAATTCTTACATACTGTGTGGGGATCAAGAGCAGCTTTTGGAAGCCGGGTCTTGCGCCCCTTCACACACATTCTAACAACAAGGTCAGCCATCTTGAAAATTCAGAAAACAAGTTAAAAAGTCCAAGTCGGAAAGCAACAAAGTCTATCAATATCAGCGAAAGCCATCAACGAAAAACCAAGCAATGGGCACTTCACCAATTTGTAGTTAAAGCAAACCCGAACAAAGTAGAGCGAATTTCCAACGTGTTGCTTGAACGACGGCAGGGAATTTCTGAGGGCAAATGGGAATGGTTCCAAGTACCTGGATAGAGGGAGCACAGGTATGATTACCTGACCGTCTATCGGTCGATAGCCGCGAATTTTGAATTTCTGCCGTGTGCGCGAAGAATCGCGGGATAAAGCTATATATATATGTAACTACCAGGGAAGTTAGATATTTAAAAAGGCATATTGTTGGGGATCCAATCAAGATTCTCATCTTTTTACTAAAAGGACTGTCACAGTATTTTGAGATAAATGGGAGGAACTAAATGAAATGATTCATGATATTACTTTCTTTTGAATTACACTGAAGAAGGTTCCACTGACCAACTAAAATATTCCCATAGAAATATGTTTTTCCTCACTCAGCATATGAACTAGACATTGGGAATTTTGCAAGAACAGTAATCTTGGTCTACCATGATATTCAACACACTAATTTCCCTTGTGATCTAAACTACAAATGGTGGCAGTATAAGACTTTTCCTGGAAAAAATAAATAGATACAGTAATAATTCTTTAGAGGTGATTTTTACAATGGAAGCTTCTCTTTACTACTGGCCTCCCTCAGTTAGTGACAAGTGCACTTGTTCCGGCAGTGTGGGGAGTGTGTGCATCACTACCATGGTGAGGAGTGTGTTCACACTCTCACAGTGCAGAGAACTCTTGCGTTAATCTATAGGCTCTCTTTTCACTTTACCAGGCATGTTTGGCTCCTTTTGTTGAAGGAAAGCCCAACACAATAAGAATACAAAAAGCCTCTATGGGGCACTGTGCTGATACTAGTGGAACCTCTGCTGTCACTTCTGTGGTTCAAATACCAAAGAGGATGGTAATAAAGGTTACCTCTTATTTAGCAGAAGCCATGGTTGGATCCTTGGGATTCACTTTTAATTATGTACTTTCTGCTCAAACAAGTTCCCATTTATCATTGCCTAGTAGTCTCAGCACTGCTAAATAGGAGAAAACTTGTTCCAGCAATACCTTAAAATCAGGGGATATGTCCATCTATAAGAAGCAACGTATTGGAACTGAATCTCATAGATCTGTTCTCCCTGAAGAAGAAGATAATGATTTCTAGATTCCTCTGGAGGATGAAGTTTATTTTGGGAGATAAAGCACATAAAAAGACAACCAGAATCTCTATGTGTTGCATCAGTGGCTAAATTTCACATATGTGAATTCTAAAGTGATTTTTGGGATTTATACTTTGACAGCTGCTGCTAAGGACACTATCCCCTTGGACTAGGAAAAAAGGATACAAGGCAAAGCTCTAAAGCTAAATACACATTCCTGAAAGTTGATGTCTAAATAGCAGCAATTATCCCCCCTTGAAACAGCTCACGGGCAGATCACGGATTTTTAGTACCAAGACAAACCACAATGGAACTTTTTTGGGTAAAATATCAATTTGTTAGCAGGTAATTTGACCTCCTCCAGCCCTCACAAAGCTTGCAGGCTACTCAGACAACAGTTGATAGGACTATTTTCTGTCAATAGTGCCTTCTGGCCTGAATGTGCAGACAACAAACTGGATTCCTTTAATCTTAAGCATGTCCGGAGAGGAAATGATGCACCAACAAGCAATTGTAGTACCTATTGGCAACTATAAAGTGATAGATTTTTACCTAAAAATAAAACTTGTTAAAAAAACTGAACTTTTGACTAGTTTACTTCTTGTCTTATTATGTACCTTCCAAGAGGAATTTAGTTACTATGATACTGCTTTATTTTTGTTTTTGTTCTTTTCCTCTCCAAGACATGCTTATATTCTGAAAAAACCTTTACTGACTTTAAATGAAAAATGAATGGGTATTTTCTTTCAAACAATAATTCTCACAAATATACATTAAAACTGATGGGTTACATGGCTAGATAATAATTTGTAACTTACTTGAAGGTGCCATCTTGGAAGTCCTCTCTGAATAATGGATGGTTAAATAATTCTCCTGTAGGGGAATATAATAAATTGACCTCTGGAGGTGGTGGCTGCAAAACACGGGCAGGATCAACCATCGGAGGTGGCACTTTCTTTTTCACCATGTTTACTCTACTGGGATTGAGCAAATAATGTAAGTGAACTGCAAGGGCTGAAACAGCAACTGTTGTCAGATGAGAGAGGCATCCATCTATGATAAAAAAAAAAAAAAAAACAGTAAATTACATAAATACAAACTGGAATGTTTTTCTGAAACAATATTTTTTCATATAACCAAATGCAATAATTATAATCCAGCCCATTTCATGAGATGAAAGTATTCCAAGATATTCAAGATCCTTTTTAACTTGGGGTGGCAGTTAACTGGTAGTAGTGCCATGTGAGATCAAATAAAGGGTCTCAAATTCATGGGCTGCAAGAGACTCACAGCCGGTCTATGTTCAAAATTAAATTTGTTTTACAAAATTAAATTATCAAATAATTTAACCAGAACAGCCAGTTAGCTGAGAAGGATGGAACTGCCATAAGAATTTCCAGAGTTAGCTAACCGAGACCTTTGAGATGTGCCTAAAAAGACTTAAGAGTTTGATATCAACATCAAAACTTACATCTCTCACGAACATACACAAAAAAATGTTCATGAGCCTGAAACTATGATGTGTAAAAGTAAGTCTGTGAGGTTGACTTTACTATGCTTACCTTTTGCTTAAGGCTCGACCAAAAATGCTTCTGATCAGGCAATCTGGATTGCCATAAGGTAACCCTAGGAAGAACATGCAGTTGTAGGGTTTTTTTTTTGCTGAAGGAGATTAATTAACTACCACTGATTTATTATCAGCATAAAACCATTCAGTTAACTTTTATTTCATGAAGGACTGACAATTTTGCTGCCACATAATTCTCCATGGGTAGATACTGCCCTCTGTTGCACTGTTGCTCTAAGGGGTACATTATGGCAAATGTGTAGAATCTCTGGATGAGCCTGAATTCAAAGGTAAACATAGTAAATTAAACCTAAGTATATCAAAAACCAAAAAGAGTAAGGCTCCATAAAGATGCTGATTTAATGGTAAAAGCACAAAGCACTGTGCTAATTAGTCTTTTTTCATTTTCTTTATGGCTTAAAACAACAGGGTGGAATTTAGTAGTTAAGGAGGCAAGCTTGGTTTGGGATGAAAATATTTTACTGAAATATGACTATAGAGCCTATACCACGAATATAATTATACATACCCTCATATATATTATTTTAGCCTGAAAAAATCCATTGTGACCCTAAAAAATTCAAATACTTACTTACCCTATGCTAATTACTCTACATGAATGGCATTAATGCATCACATAGCCCATGTAACAGCATTCACACAAATACTGTATGATTTTTCTTAATAAAATATTAATTTAACTTCCACCAGCATCAAAATGTGCCAAACTTAGACTATTACAGATATAAAAAAACAAACAACATATAGCAGTCACTCATTTATCTATTATCACTTTATCCAGACCCTGACATAGCCCTCAAATGTTCAATCAGAGAACAGACACTCAGCTCCCCCAAAAATGCGCAGGGAGTGTCATCGCTCCCTAGATCCTTGGCCTCTACAGTATCTGGAATCAGTGTTGGGTTCTCTATGCCCCAAGAACAAGCGTCCCCCAGAGGACAACTCTTCCTCCAAGAGAAGAAAGGTTCTAAGAGGGGAACCCAGCAAGCCATTCCTGCCATTGGATTTCTACCAAAGCAATACAGTAGGATATAGCAAAAGGGACCTAAACTCCCTTGGAAATGGCAACAGCAGGCAGAAGTTTGGTAGGAGGGAGAAAGATATCAAAGACAACATTTGGTGTCACTTGTGAAGTATTATTAAACTCTGATGACACCTGGGAGGCCTTCTCTCTCTTCTTTTTCCTGGCAAACATCATCCACGGCCAGACAGAGCACCCTGAACGTGGACTATACCTTGGATTGCACTTGTGCTTTCAGCATGAGGCACATAGCATATAGGGGTCTATTTTTACTGAGATGAGGAACCTATTACATGGCCTGTTATTCCTTGCACAGCTCTAAACACCTGAGACTACTCTCTGATGTAGCAGGCTTTGCATTCTGCAAACTCAAAGTTGAAAAATGGCAAGTTGGGCAGAGAGCACAGAGATGTCCACACAACAGCTGCTAGAAGCAGAGTCCACACAACAGCTGCTAGAAGCAGAGGTAGAGTGCAGACAGACAGATGAGCAGGCATCCTCCTACCTGTCAGCAGTTAATGACCTTGTCTGAAAGTTAAATGGCCTTTCCAGCTCTCATTTGCAAGCACAATCCTTATGTAAAGAACAAAGGTTTGTATTCATGTAGGAACAAATCCCTTAAATGCACTCTCTACAGACTGCAAGTTTGAAAGGGAGAAATAAGTGCACTCAATCTAAAAATGTAGACAACTATAAATATGTTTGGTGAGAGGGAGGATGGTCTGTGGCAAAGCAAATCTATTTTACCATGAAACATGGGGATATTACTAGGAAAACAGTATTGACTATGAAACCTAAAAATTATATATAATAAAAATAATGTTTTATTCATACTTACCAAGCAATTATTCAGCTGTAGGATTCCTATGCGTAGGAATCCTACAGCTGAATAACTGCTTGGTAAGACTGAATAAAACTATATTTTAAAGAAAATGTAAATCCTAATTATAAGAAATATCCTGAAAACACTTTCCACATCTACAAATCAAGAAGGGAGCCAAGAGATGTGAAAATACAAGAGCGCACAATCTAAGAATGTAATAAAATTTTAACATGTAACTTAGACCCATGAGTTTAACTTTCCTCAGTAGATAGTTGCAATATCTTGGTGACAAAGCAAAGAACAGTGAAAAAACTCTCAGAGCAGAAAAAGTTATGTTCACCTATGGACAGAGCTTGGCATGCTTGTACCACTGTTGCCACAATCACAGAAGAGGAGTGAATCATGATCTTCCATGTAGCTGCTACAAGAAAATTACTGATATTACTAGTTGGTCTAGGAACACAGACAAAACTCCTCTGAGGATGAGCAGCAACTGCACTATCAAAAATTACTGCAACCTCTCACCAAGAAAAGGAATTGAAGATTAATGTTATGCTGACAATGAAAAAGAGCAGGAATCATTTAAAGAAAAGTTCTGGGGAGCAAAGTTGACAGGTCTTTCCAGACTTTCAGAAACGTCTGATATGCTAGAGACAGAGAAACTTAGGAGATTGGATGAGCAGAATGTAAGCTGGATCTTTATTGAGTATGTCTTGAAGAGAGCCAATGCACCTGAGAGGCAATCATAAAGTGAGGGGTCTTTAGTGCCAGCACAGATGAGCAATGCTTAGAACCCGAGTGTCTAGGGTTGGAGCCATAAACAGTGTCTTTTAATGCATCTACCAAAGCAAATAACTTACCAGGTAACTCTTCTTCCATGAGGAGTTTGCGACCTATTGGCTGTTTGGTAGATGGGAAACATCCACTATCACTTTGCCATTTGAAAATACCAAGTAACCAGTCTCTTCGTAAAAACTCCACATACCCCAACATGCCCACAAACAAAGTTCTGAAAAAAAAAAACTCTTTAGTTTAAAAAAAATATACAAGTTTGTAATACTGAAAACAAACCACTGACATATGCAGCCTTAATTCTTTTTTCCACTGGATAACCAGAGTTAATCATCTATTTCCCTTCATTTCTCATCACCTAGTTGTTTGACTTCTTTATCTTCACATCCTTAATGCTACTTTTTTCATGTGGTTAACCAGAGTCAAACCTCTGTTCCCTCTGATCTCTCTCCACTGTACTGTTTCAACTCATCTGTAGGGTGTACTCACTTCAGACAATGAGAGAAAAATGCTAGAGTAAGGGCACAATAGCAAATAACAATGAGCTTTTGTGAAAGAGACAAGAGAGAGAGCGAGAGAGAGAGAGAGAGAGAGAGAGAGAGATAGAGACTGTTGAGAGAAAGAGAAATAATGGTAATCCCATTGCCATGAAGTGTAGTAAAGGATGCTTGAGTAACATATATTGCCGTATAATAACAAGACATTTTAAATAGATGAGTGCAGACTACCACATTGGGCAGCCTCAGCTAAAGCTCTGAATCCGAATATAAAATTAGATCATTTCCCCCTGCCCGTCTTCTTCTCTGGTTGTTTGTATACTTTCACTTGTACTTCTTATTGGTACAACCATCAAAAGGTGATGGAGTAAAATTCTTTTTGTATTGTCCAAAACCTCATATGCAACATAAATGATGCTCAGTTGCCAAGTAGTGTTAAAATTTTTCTTTTTATTCCAGTGTCATACTACTCCCAGTCAGAGAAGGTTAAAAACAAAAACTCACCAATGAATACTTGGCAATAAACTGTTGGAAAATGCACAATTACAATGGCAAAAATAAGAAAGCCTAATGGTAAAATAATGATAATATGAAAATCTGTGAAGAATCAAGTCCATAAAGAACTACAAAAAGTCTGGAGCTGAGACAGCAAGATGCTACTTGCTAGATGGACATGCAGAGGTTATGACTTAACTACCACCCACCAAGGATACTTGACCAGATGTGGGTTCATCTTATTTTGCTGTGTTCAAGGTGCTACTGGTTACAGGATTGGGTTGGCACATCAAGGACCAGGTGACTCAAGGGTGAACAGTGCTGCTGGCTCATAAAAGTATGCAATTGATTGATAACTGACTGAAGGTTCATGTGGCATGTGCTATGTGTTCACATTACAGTTGAAAATGTCATAAATACAAATTGTCACCTCATCATGCACATCACAAATGGGCCAATGACTTAGTGTACTTCTACCCAGTGTGTCCTATGCTTATCCAGCATTTGCTGAAGTTCATTCTCCACCTACAGTGGCTGACTTTGTTCAATGTTTACCATGTTTAACATATAGGCAATAAGTTCCGAAGTGTGGATTTACCATTTTTTATGGTAATGAAGATGCATTCTTTGATTAAAAAAAAAAAAAAAAAAAAAAAAACAAAAAAAAAAAAAAAACAAAAAAAAAAAAAAGACTGCTGAGTCAGGGAGCATTTGAGACTACAATATGACTGCATACATGATTGATAGGGCTGTAATAAAAAAAAAACCTTAACTATATCCTTCAGGAAATTAAAACTTTTTTACAGAAAAATGACATTAAATATATTGTTCAGTAAATTAAACTAAAACTTTTTACAGAAATGACAGAGTAGAATGCATAATAAAAACACTAAACAGAAAAAATAAATCCTCAAGGTAACACCTAACTGCCAAGTATCACATACAGTAGATATATCACTTTGGGTAGAGTTGTAAAGAAATATACAACAAATTAGGATAACTATAGAATGTTACGAACTACAATTTTAACATCATTCCTCTTCTGGTTTCTCAGTGACTTGGAAAACAGGATGCCTGTTTGGTTCCTTTTCAGTAAATCCTTGTCAAGGGCACCGTGAAGTATGCACGTCCTGTGAAATTACTTGACAGGAACCCCTCCCTTGATACAGAAGTAAAACCATCTTGTTACTCTGCTTGATTTGTATTTCAACCAGATCACTGCTTTTTAGTTATTCCACTAGCATGCTGTTCTCACAAATTTTAATGATGTTCCATAAAAAGACAACCTACTTACCCATCTCTACAGTTAAATCTCTAAATGTAGGCACATCATCACTAAATGTAGTAGCAGCTAAGGCAAGAGCTTCTGAGTACAAATTTGAGCACATCTCTTCTTGAAGCTGCTCCAAGCTTCCACTTCTTTTGTGTTTCACTAACCATTTCTCCAGTCGACTCCCCGCATCCACTCTGATGAAAAAGATTCGTCCTTACCAAAAATTCTCTCGCTTATCAAGAAGTTACATTAGTCTAAATACCATTGTTTTCTGTTTGTAAGGAATTGTATCATTACAAAGTGAAACCAGTAGATATACAAACCTAGAAAATTATACTTTTCCTATGATTATGCTAAGTTGCCCCTGGATTTATGGTTTGATGTATTAGTTTTTGTGCCTATAAAATTTGTCATGAAGACACCTTAAAGAATAAAAACCATGCAATATAAAAACATGATGATTTAAAGAAAAATTGACAAGGAATGCAAGAACAATGTGTTATAAGCTACAGTACATAAACTATTGAACCATCTTATCAGATATACTGAGAACCATGAAAAACAGAGTGAGGCATCCTGTCTTGAAATCAGACTAAGCGTCACTAACACAAATTTTCATGTTCCTGTTGAATAAGGCAAAAAAAGCACTCAAAATTATCTCCACATGACAAATTTTCTGGATTGAAAGGGTTACCTCCAAGTTCTGAATGCTTTCGTTTACTGAATACCCATGGCCAAGTGCGCAATTAGTATATGCTACTGTTTTTTTGTTGTATTCATTTGGTAACATACTGTGTTCTATCCTTTTTTTTAAAACATACCTGAATTTGTTGGTATAAACCTATTACTTTAAGACTGCCTCTAAGTGCTGATTCAGAAGTGCTTAAAAAAAATCCAGCTTGCTGCCTACACATCCAGGCTCTGAAGTCCTTTATTGGCAGAAAATTGTCAAATCAAGTACCACCTGATTACAGGTTTAAAAGCTCACAAGGTCAAGAGTAATACCTCACAAAGTGATGGGTCTATATCGAAAACTTCATTTAAAATTTTTTTTTTGGGGGGTTTTGGAATAAAAAAAACAACCACTATGATTGTCTGAGTGGCTATTTTACAAGGCAACATACTGCTACTTAGGACACCATCCCCTACGCACCAGAGCCATTGGACTACAGTGAACATCAATTCTGGGGACAAACAAGGTGTTGTGAAATGAGCTAGTACCATGTTAGTACCACTATAGCGCATAGTTGCATAGGAACAATGCAATTATTTTTCATCTGCAGTGTAGACAAGTACCCTTGTTGTACTATTCCTTTTTATCAAGGTGAAAAGGCAAGGAATGACAAAACAATAAGGGTGAAGGATGAGGTTATGAGGAGGTTGTCTGCATCTTTTGCCAAAAATACCAGTCACATAGGTCAGGCCTATACTCCTCTTGTTTTTTATGTGAGAAATCTTTCTAGGTTATTTTAGAATACTGTCTTCAGGATAAGATCCCTAAGAGAAGCATCCACTAAGGGTTGGTACACTGAACTCAATAAGTTTTTTTAAACAATAGCAACAAAGTTTTGGAAGGGATCATACAGTATTAGGTGAAACTTTCCTACATGAGACAACCACACAGGATGGAAATAACTGGAAGAGCACACAAGTTGAACCCCTGTTCTTGAATCCCTCCAAGGAGGCAGAGTAGCAACTCTTTATGGCAGCTAGGGTGAAGAGCCTTTCCTATACGTATAGGTAAGTTATACCTCCATTAAAACATGTGATTAGTAACAACACTATACAGTACATGTACATAACACTCATGTATTAAACTTACCAATTTCTGCAACAACAGAGTAAAGAATCTGATGACAAAAGAATGTATTTTTCCATTCCAGGCTTTGTCATCACACGCTGGCAGTACTCGCTCATTCTACACATCATTCCATCCACTGGTTCAAGAAGCTCAGCCAAGCACTGATTACTTTCCTCCTCTGAAATATTCTGGTTACTAGTATACTCTTACTGTACAGTTATGACTATGAATTAACTATTAAATCAACATAATCGCATAACTAACATTTTAATATTAATAAATGGCTTCATAAAAAACCTGTCTATTTACATATTTACAAATTCATAATTAACTGGGTGAAACTGGAGTTCTCCATGTTAATCCAAGTTCAGGCATAAATCAACCTTATCTTTGCTGGTGAAGTTATTGTTGGTAGATTGACTTTCTCTGTCACTCACCAAACAAATCACCATTATTCTGCATTCAAGGTGACAGAAACACACTGAGCACTGCTTTTTCTACAAAAAATTAAGAAAACTTAATTTTTTGCTAAAAAAAAAAAGGAATATTAAAAATCTTTATAATAGAATTATTTGGAATATACTTACCTACTGCTAAAGTTAGCTTATACCTCTCACCATTATGTGCGATTGGCATAATAAATAAACAAAATAATGCTGGGCTAACTTGCAAGGATACAGTAGTGCCTCAGGTTACGAAATCAATCCGTTCCAAAGCGGCCTTTGTAACCCGATTTTTTTCGTATCTCGAACTACGTTTTACATGTAAATTGCCTAATTTGTTCCAAGCCCTACAAAAACACCACAGTAAATTTTATATTAAGCTAAATTGACCAATAAAACAATGAAATACAATTTGGACCATTCAATACCTAACCTAACCTTTATTGTACCTGTAAATAAAGTGTATTAGTGTACAGGGTACAAGAAATACTGTACATACATGTACGATCGTATGTAGTAAAATGTGGAACCTTACCTTTGTTCGAGTAAGGCGATGTCCGAAAGTGGTGACAGAGGAGGAGGGCAAATGGCAGAAAACATGAAAACTTAACTCTACAAAACACATTAAAAAATGGCACAAAACATTAACACTAAAAACTATATGAAACCACATTAACAAATGGCAGAAAAACATTAACACTTCTTGATTATCTCCATCTCCGTCTCCACAGCATCCTCTTCTTTCCGTGAACTTCAGCAACATTCTTGAGACCCATGGCTAATACATAAGTAATTAAGTTCACAAACAACACGATAAAGTAACTTACAGTACAACGAAAGCAAAACCACTAACCACGAATTGGCGTTAACAAACGAAATCTATGTGAACGAACGAATCCCAGGTGTTTAGGATAACGCTGCTGCAACGAAATGGTCAAGGAACGCCTTTACATAGAGGCATGATGGGACAGATGCTAACCAATAGGAGAGCAGGATCTTATGGTGCTGACTAGCATCAGGAACCAATGGGAGAGCAGGAGGATATTGGCGAGTCTAATGAGTTGGTGGCGCGCGAGTTTTAAAATTGTTCTCCGCGGCCCAGGCGAATCTCGGACTTTACAGTACATACACCCTTTTGCAACCTGAATTATTTTTGTACACAGAAGCAAAAAAATCTTCGTCTTTGCCTTTGTAACCTGGATTTTTTTTTGGTAACGTAGGGACTTTCATATGTAGGGGTATGACTGTATCTAAAATATGTACGTAGGTAGTTTAGATCAATGGGACACGTATACATACTATCTCCAAGCAGAAAGAGAAAGCAATAGCGTCTTACTCTCTAAGGCAGTTAAGAAAAGACTAAAGACGTCATGAGGTAGTGCGTGGTCTCTGACCAGCTATCACCTCGTACGAGCAGGAGTTGCCAGATCTCACTGATTCCTTGCTTACAATCTTTTATTGTGTTTTTTACTGGTTACCAGCTGGCACTTGGAAAAATATCCTATTGTTAAGACCCAAAGGTTTGTCAGCTATTAATTAAAAAATTTTTCATGTTTGTTACATTATGTTAGTATTTTCGTGATTACATACCAATACATTTACAATTTTAAAAAATGGTTTCCTACATTAAGTTCTGGGTTTATGTTATTTTGTGGTTAGTTCTCACCATCTCCCATAAATTTATAAAAAAAATTCTTGTCATCTTCTCTCTCTGTCTCTCTCTCTCTCTCTCTCTCTCTCTCTCTCTCTCTCATATAAGTACTGTACTGTAAATGTCCTTTAATGAAAATGTATTTCCAATTACTGCACCATATACATAAAAATTAAAAAAAATAAACAAATTACAGCAAGTTCATGACAGACTAACAGAGCCAGCATTGCAATATTTTTTTGCTTTGTCTGATTTATTGTATCTTACTTCTTTACAAGTTTAATTGACTATAATTATCACATATCATAACAGTAGAATTTCATACTTAGGCAACTCTCACCCCAGCCATAGTGCCTTTGAATTTTCATCCCAAGCAAGTTACTGTACTTCAGTTTAATGAAAAAATGCAGTTGCTCTCTCTCTCTTTCTCTCTCACACCTCTATCCTCTCTCTTTTTCACTCTCTCTTTCAGTATGTCTATATATTTACATGAAAAAACTACACTAATTAGTGAATATGCAGTTGTTGGCTCTACAAAAAAAAGTGAATTAGGGATAATTTTAGATACAACCCAAAGAAAAATCTGCAAATTAGTGAAATTTCCTCCACGGTACAGTGAACGAGGGTGTTTCCACAAAATTCTGCAACAAAATGAAATGCGGAAATGTGAAAGTCGTAAAAACAGGGGCACTGTATATATATGAATACACACTTGAAGGCTAAGGCTAGTGAAATTGCTGAAGATCAAACATTTGCTGCAAGACATGGACGGTTTCATCATTTCAAAAAATGTGCTAACTTGCCTCACATGACCATTAATGGTGGAGTCAGTGAGCACCAACAAAGAAGCAGCCAAAAATATCCTGAGATTACTCAAGGAAATGATTGATACAGAAGGTTATACCCCTCAGCAAATTTTTAATACTGACGAGACAGCAATTCTGGGAAAAAATGCCAGAAAAAGTGTACATACATCAGCCGTGAAGAGAAGACGATGTCAGGATTTAAGGTGGGGAAGAATAGGCTAACTTTACTGCTGGGTGGCAATGTATTGGGAGACTTGAAGCTAAAAACCTCTCATGTATCGTGCAGCAAATCCACTGGCACAGAAAAATATCACAAAAAGTTCTCTATCTATAATCTGGATTTCAAATGTCAAAGCCTGGGTTACCCTTGCTGTATTTTGTTTTCAAAGTCAAGTCAAGCCGTACTGATGAGAGAATGGGATTCCTTTTAAGATTCTCTTAATTTTGGATAATGATTTCCATCCTGATGTTAACAACTTCATTCACTCAGCCAATGGATCAAGACGTAATGGCCAAATTTCAAGAAATAAGAAATTATTCACTCACTGTACATACAGGCAAGCATTAAAGGAGATAAATGACCCAGATGTGAACTTAAACGTGGTTTCTGGGGGAGGGTTACAACATTTACAATTTGTATACAGGATGCTGATGATGCATGGTGTGAGATAATATAAACATGAATGAAGCATGGAAGGCCTTATTTCCACAGTTTGCAAATGACTTCAGTGGTTTTAATCAAGAAGAGTCAAGAGGAATCGTTAACAGTTTAGCTGATACAAGTGAAAAGTTACAGCTTGACTCAGGGAAGAGGACTTTGAAGAGTTGTTGAGAGCCACTCAAGAGAAGTTGACAAATGAGGATTTAATGGAACTGGAAGAAACGCAAACAACAGCAGAAGAACTGAAGAAAAACTTGTTCCCTTAAAGAAGCTTGAAACAATATTGATGGCCGCAGGGTTTTCTCTTATATGAAAAAGCCACTGACTATTTTTGAAAAAGAAATTGGAACCCCAATGTTGAGAGATTCTCAAGAGTAGAAACAACAATCAATGATGCTGTCCCAGTGTTATTGTACTTTATATGATAAAAAAAAAAAAAAAAAAAAATGCAAACAATTCCTTAGACAAATTTTTTCAAACCAGTGCCTTCAACCTTCAAGGCCTCCCTCCCCACCCCCTCAATGATTGCTTCCCCGCTGCCCCTTCCTCCCCAAATGAATAAGAAAGTGATGCAGATGAAATCTTTCTCCTGCAGAAGAGACATTGACAACCCACCACCTTTATAATTCCACAATACTTCTCCCTTCTCATTATCCATCACATCAAGCCAACAACAGCAGTTTCAAAGGTAAGAAAAAAACTGTACTTTACTGTGTTTTACCCATAATTGTTTTGATGTTAGATTTTATATATCATTCATATCAATAAAATGTACTCTGTAAAATACAGTACAATATACTGGTATTGTGCTTTAGTATGAAAAAACACAAATAGTACTGTATGTATTGACTTTGCACATAACAAGTTGAACTTATGAACAAATTCGAGATATGAACAGCCATTGGTGGAACGCAACTCATTCTTAGGTAGAGGAATGTCTAATGGGAGAGCTAAGGTTCATTTCAAAAATTTGTCCTACAGCATGACATCAGGTCTGCAGAGTATCAAAAAGTAAACTACAATCAAGTAATATACCAAGGCAATTGATAAGAAATACCATTAAATGTGAGTGCTTGAGCCTGGAGATGTAGATCATCAGACATGTCAAACTAAGTCAACCAGGCGATGTGAATGTCCGATGTCCCATGACAAATAAAAGAGTCTTCTCATTTGCCCTCATTTGTCCAGGATATTTTACATAAAAAAGATGTGGCATAGCTTGCTTCACAATGTGACCTATAAACAATAAAGAGAAGAAACTAAATTTGGTTGCATGGATTAAATACTGATGACTACTATGCAACGTTGAACAAAAAATGCAGTAATATTTCACAGTACAGCATTCAGCAAATACATTACAAGTTTTTTTTTTTCAATTCACACCTGATCAGCTACTATGTATTGCAAATTAATCATCTTAAAAATGATGGGATCATTACAGATAAAAACAGCTTACTTAAAAAGATCCAAAAACTAATTTTTGATATATTATTTACAACTTTAACTTTGACATTTTAAAAAGTAATTTATTTTCTTCCTAGGTAAAAAAAACCCAAGCAGTTTCATATATGGAGTATTCCTTCTGCACATACTACCATACAAGCAAAAGGGAGTCATCCCTTTTTCTTCAATGTTAAATACTTCTAAACTTGGATAATCTTCCATTTCCCTGAACAAAAACAGAGGCTCTTATAAAATAAAGACATGTATTTCAATATAAACATTGTATATAAAAGTTTATTACCTGCTCTTGCTGCAATTTTAACTACATCATTCTTCATACTGTCATCTATTATATCACTAAGAATCCTTTACTATATTCAGCAACAACCAAGTCAACTGCCCTGCAATAACAAAACATAAGCACATATCAATATTAGGTCTAAAAAAGAATTCAAATGACATGAATGTTACTTAAGGCAAAAAATGTACATACTCATCCTAAAAAAAAAAAATAATCCTTTAATTCAAACCAAATTTTATTCTTTGAATACAATGTTTCAGATCATTGGCTAATCAAATCTTGTTCACTTTGGTATGAATGGGCATGACATGTTAAATATTTATCAAGAATAAAATAATCTTGTATGCCCTCAGGAAAAACAGCTCTCTTTTTACAAGAAATAAGACATTCACATTTCTCACATCCCTATTTAGTTTGTAAATCTATCTCAAACTTGTCTGGCTTTTTAATGGGAAAAAGCTAGACAAGGTTAGGACAGTCAGCTGAAAAGTCCAATGAGTGTGATGCATAGTATTCTCAGGTGAATAAAAAGATGAAGCGAAAGAAATGAGATGAAACTGAATTGGTACAGGAAAGTGGTCCACCAGCAATCACACCTATTTTCATAAAGAGAGGGGAGAGAAAATATATGATACTATTTTTTTCTAATATAATTAAAAATCAGCTCACTTTTCTATGGAAAAATTCATAAACATTTCTAACTTGTTAAGTATACTATTTCCAAAAAAAAGAAAAAGAATATAAAGTTCATATAAAGTAACAAAGACAAACATAGCAAATATTTGTACAAATATTTTTACATATGGTATATACAAAGAAAGAAACTAATAAAGATAAAACAAACAAATAATATATATTTCAAAAAATAAAATTTATTTATTAAATACTTATCACTACGATTGAATAAAGTTTGATCAATTAACAGGATCACTTATTTTATAATGTCTGTCGGCCACCACTGGTTCAAGCTTCTATTGTTTTAATTTTTTTTTATTCATCTCAGTGGGGAGGTTGGGAGGTAATTTCATAAAAGCTGTATAAAAGTATAAAAAATATTGCAAATCTTAAAGTAGTAATTTGTATTTTTCCTAACATACAAACCTGCAAGTCTTATATATGGATTTTGCTTGCGAACACAATTTGGAATGGCCATTATGTTTCAAACTGTCGATAGCTACCAGGGCAACAAGGAAAACAAAAAAACAGTTTTAAAGTCAGATCCTTGTCTGACAACTCTTCCAACAAAGAAGAGAAATTGATACTCTTCAAGTGGCCAGACTTGACTAAGGGCAGCTCTGTGGTCCTTAAAAGCTCAGATGGAGAGAAGCTTCTCTTCAGTGAAGGAAGACAAGAACATCTGCTACCTGCTGAAGAGTAGCTCCAACAGGAGAGATCCCCGCTGATAACACCAACCAAAGAACACAGCCCATTTCCCCTGCTACACAGCACAGAGTCTTTACAAAGGTATCCAGATATCTATGCCACTGTGAGGCAAGAAAAGTCTCTCACTCTCAAGAGATGCTGGATAGTCTCCAGGTGTCAAGTGACAGACTCTCACAGGCTGTTGATACTTCTCTACGTTCGGCTGCACAGCATGATGCAAATAATGTTTGAGGGGGGGTGTCTACCTCAAATGAGAAGAGGAACTGCTTTACAAGGCCTGTTCTCACCCTGGACAGCGATTAAGTACCTGCAGCTTCTCTGACGTAGGAAGTTCATATGATTGAGGGATTATATATATCCAAATAAACAATCAAGCATATATTCAAAACAAAAGAGCAAAAAAAAAAGCATGAAAGAAAGCGAACGGCAAGTTGGGTAAAGTGTTAGAGATGTCTTCATTCAATGGTGGCCGGGCCGTTCCAACTTGCATTTGCTAGCTAGAATGAAAGTTTGTATTTATCTAGGAACAAATGACAAATTATAAAATTTTTCCAGAGGATACAAAGTTCTACTTGGTAAAGTATTAGACAATGTAGTAAGATAACAATTTCAACATACCTAATGAAGGATTAGTTGGATAGATGGGAAAACTGACAAACCAAAGGAAGAATAAACAGAAAAAAAAGCATAAGTAAAACTGATTGGTTTAAAAAGAAACTATAAAAGTTTGAAATCATGACAGTGAAAACAAACACTGTAATACAGAAGTATAGCAATAAAAACAGTGCAAAACTTAAGAATTGCCTATTAAAATAGATGTAAGAACTTAACCTAACTGCAGCAAGAAAAAATTGAGATTGCTATTCAAGAAATAAAATTTTCTTACCATACTATATTTAAACATAATTCTGTAACATCAAAAAATGAGTTCATACCTATGTCATTACAGGATCAGGCAATAGCAACTGAATCTATAATCATCTATATATTAGGTAATGTGCTTGCTGAAGTAGTTACTAGACCATAGCGCCAATCTGTGTGTGACAATTCCTCACCCATATCATTATTGGAACTTTAGCAATTAAGTTTCTGCAACTTAATATATGTGGGAGTTTCATTTTAAATAATGTTTAATCACCAACAAATTAGTCTTATGCAACCATTTGTGTTAAAAAGTTTGGTTAAACAGCTCGACTGTCATTTGAGTTGCCCCCAAATTGGAAGCATTTTTCATTAGAGTATTAATTAATAAAAAAAAAGAAAAAAAATCTTTACTAGCCTAAATCAGAATAGAATAAAACATACAGGGGACTGTTTTACACACCACGTGAGTACTAGGGTAATATGATGACATCACAAATCAATATGGGGTAGGCTATCATAAATGTTTCCTAATACCTAGCCTATAAGACCTAGACTTCCCACTGCTTAAATCTGAAGCAATCTTACGACAAGAAGCTAGCTAGGTAGTAGCTAGTAGCCTAGTAGTAAGTACTAGGTAGGTATAGCTATGTAGTTGGACAATCCACTGGAAATGGAAGCAATAAGTTTGCCTATCAGCCACTTAGGGCTGTCTAGGGTATAAATGAAGCACTAGACAATATTTTTCATGAGTTGACGGAGACATGCAACCTACAAACCTTCGACAACTTTGGCACCAAATATCCCATCAAAGTTTAATCGAGCGTAATTTTTTTCGTAGTATCCAACAGTCTTGTCTATGGCGCCTATCACTCTCAGAATTAATTGAGGATCTGCTGACTGATGGTAGAGCCTCAGACCACTCCTCCATCAAGTTGCTTTCAGCTCCACCGTTAATTTTTTCCTTCCCAGAGAGTTCTCTTCTGTCTTTTGGACTTTGCGATGAATTTGTGGATTTTGCAAACAGTGCATTTCATTCCAGGTAAGTCGCCAGAATATAACATAGTATAATAAACATTATTAACACACATAATATATGTCATTTTCTATAACCACTAATGTATGAGAAGATTAAAACTGCGACAAACTTAAAACTAAGACGCCTATCAATACATGTACTACGACTCTATTTGTTTACAAAGTTTTTTTAAAAAAATGGTTTTTATTTCTCATCCCGGGATAGTTAAACAACAAAAATAACGGGCAGTGAGACGGTAAAATTGAAATATATTTGTATTACTAATAATTAAACCGATTATAAATTTAAATTATATTTGCAATATAAATTATGCACGTATATTTATAATCATAAAATGTGGATGTATCAGCGTTTACATCATAATTTTGTTCACTGTTATAAGAAACGATACCAAAGAGCACCACGTTTACTATCTCTTTCTGGGTCGGAAGTTTCTCTTTTGGTTGCAACACCGGTCTTTCGTGATAAGGGCAGACGCTGGAATTGGGGCGACTATTCTGAAGAGTAAATGGTACTTTTAGATAACTGATTACAATTATTTTGCTTTTAATAAATGACCTGAAATTTACAAACTATACTATTTTTGTTTCAATATTATTGTTACCATACCATTTCTGGTGCATGATACAAGACATGAAATAGGCTACCATGCAAGGAATGGTAAAAGACAAGGGCGTTGTCAGGAAGTCTCTCTAAGTGGGGGGGAGGGGCAGTGGGGCACCTATTATAGACATGGTGATTTATACTAAGACCTAATTGCAAGGTCCGAAGAAGTATTAGATAAATGTAAGATAAATCAATATTGACTATCTGATAGGAAACAACAATAAACATAAAATGGTAAATACACGTAACAAGTAATAAAAACAATATATCACTGAGGTTTCAGATAATCTTGTATACTTTGCCAGAAATTGGCTTATGCCTAAGCACACCACACACACACACACACACTATATATATCATATATATATATATATATATATTATATATATATATATATATAGATATATATATAGTAGATAGATAGTTAGATAGATAGATAGATAGATAGATAGGATGATAGATAGATGGATAGATAGATAGATAGATCTATAAAACATTTCATAGAAATATGCTTCGAAACCTTTTAGAAAGAGAAGATGCCTTCCCAGAGTAAGTCAGGCACTCCGGCAGGGGTTGCCTTCCCAAGGTGGCGGCAGGGATACTCACAAGGCCTGGAAGCATTGCATTAAGATGACTTCCAGCCTCTCTTCCCGAGGATACCTTCCCAGAAGAGATAGATTCACCAAGCAGGGAGGTCCTCCATCAAGGCTGCCTTATCAGGATGGAGGAAGTGCTTCTACCAGTCTGAAAAAGCATTCCCACACAGGGGTATGGGCCAAGGCTTCCTAGGGAAAAGCATCCCCTTTATATGAGTCTCCAGCTCCTGCCAGTAGGCTACACCATGACGTTGCGTCATTGCTGGGTAATCTGCCTGTTAAGAAGCATTCTGATTCTCATCATAATGATAGCATTATTACTATTATTGTTTGTTTTATATAGTGTTTTTACGTTGCCTGGAACCAGTTATTATTCAGCAACTGGACCGACGGCTTTCCGTGAATTCCGACCCACGTCGAGAGTGAACTTCTATCACCAGAAATACACATTTTTAACCCCTCAGTGGAATGCCCGAAATCGAACTCGAGGCCACCGAGGTGGCAGGCCAAGACCATGCCGATCACGCCACTGAGGCATGTATTATTATTATTACTTGATTATTATTATTATTATTATTATTTATTATTATTTATTATTATTATTATTATCATCAAATAATGCATACGGAAAACTAAGAGGCATCCTGAATAAGAAATTCAAAGAGAAGACTGGAAATATCATAGTATACTGTATTTCCGGAAAAGTCTTTCAGATCAAGAGATTCGCACATGAAACTGAGATAAAACACCCTTTGATATGGATATGACACATGGCAAAACAGAGGCGAAAAAGCTCCTCTACATGAAAGATAGAGAATAAGAAAGTCAAAGGAGTGACTCCTGAATAAAGCACGTGTAAACATAGGGAGAGAGAGTCAATATCTGCTACGGAATCGCAATAGTAAAATAGAAAAAGCACCCTCACTATCAAATGTAACACATACAAAATTGAAAGGAAAGAAGTGCTCTAGTGCAGCATCCTCCGTATGAAGATCAGAGAAGGGATCCTCAAGTCCTATATATACCAGATGAAAGAAGAAAAAGACTAAGGCATCCCGAATCTATAAAATTGGCATCAGAGGGCCTTTTTCAAGGTCAAATATGTCCACTCACCAAAATTTAAAAAAGAGGGCAGAAAATTCTACTAAAAAGTATTCACTTTGGAAATGGAAAAAAGATATTGAAAAAACAAGTAAGAGGATGGGACCTATAATACTATATAGCACATGTAAACGATAAACAGGAAGTGCCCTGTGCATGAAAAAGGACAGATGCAGTACCACGGGTAATACTAGTGGTCAAGATACATTCACGAAGAATTCCACTCAAGAAAATGTGTAAATGGACCCCCAGGTGTCATTCGTGACTCATGCAAAAACTATGATCGATTTGATTTATGAAATTTACGCTGTCAAACGCCTCAGTGGCGTGGTTGGTATAGTGTTGGCGTCCCACCTCGGTGGTCGCGGATTCAATTCTCGGCCATTCCATGGAAGAGTGAGAGATTTTTTGTTATTTCTGGTGATATAAGTTCACTCTCGACGTGGCTTCGGAAGTCACGTAAAGCCGTTGGTCCCGTTGCTGAATGAATAACCACTGTTCCATGCAACGTAAAAAACACTATACAAACAAACAACACGGCGCCCTTCGTCATTCATCGCTTAAAACAGTGAAAAGAGTGAGTATAAATATATCCAGAAGATAATAAGGTGAAAGAAAAACCAAGGATGAAATAAGGGGAAATGGAACTGGAGAAAACTCCACAGTTACACCCAGAAGTAATAGGGAGGTTGAACAAAAACAGACTGCAGAAGGGAGAAAGCAAGTAATAGAGGTAAAGCAAAAGGTTAAGAGTGAATCAGCTAGAGGCCCCCAAAGGGACGCTACAAACACCCTTAAGTAAATGCCTACAGTACACACTAAGATGCACTAACGGCACTCCAAACCCTCCCACCCTTATGGCACATGCCTAACTAGAAAGAAGAATCTTCTACATGAAGGATCTTCATGAAACGAAATCAGTTGAGGCACTTTCTTCATTATATGTGTCACAAGCGAGAATATCGGGAATCGTTCCTATATACGAGACTAATTCCGCCCATGGAGAGAAAAGGGATTTTTTTTAAACATCAGAAATGCAATGTAATACAAAGAAAGAGTCGGGCTCCAAGAAGGTTCCTGCGTAAAAGGAGTCAAAGAAAACACTTATATTTTACATATACCGCCACATGCATAAGTAAAACACAGCCTCGAGATGGTTTTTTTTTTGGGTTTTTTTATTTTATTAGAGAACAAACTATACATCCATCAACACGGAAATAAAGAAGTGAGCTGGACTTACAAACCTCATTAAGAAAGTTTGTTGGCAAATCACCAGAAATCTGATTCAGCTGGGCATGAGATGGGACGTCAGATTTACTCGCAGCCCGAGAGAACGTCGTCCTTCGAAGGGCAAAGACACTAGGATTCCTAGTACG
Organism: Macrobrachium nipponense; assembly: GCF_015104395.2. Lineage (NCBI taxonomy): Eukaryota > Metazoa > Arthropoda > Malacostraca > Decapoda > Palaemonidae > Macrobrachium > Macrobrachium nipponense. Next base: position 1,609,706 of record NC_087218.1, on the reverse strand, counting down.
CGTAAAAGAGTAACAGCAGAAAGAGAGGCTTGGAATTTTGTATGTGACATTCCTCTCGACCTCATGCCCTCAGTAACCGTGGTTAAAACATCACTGGGTCATCCACGAGGTCAGGCTATATAAATAAACATTTCCCATGCCCATGGAAAGGTAGGGTTCTCACACGTTAACCCTCCGAGAAGTACCAAGACTAAGACTAAGACAGGTGCGCCTGAGATCCAAGAAGGGAAGAAATTTGACTGAAGTACTTGGAAAGGTCGAAGATGAGCAAAGTGCAAGAATGTTAGATGCATAGTGAAGGGAATATGAACACGTAAAGGACAATGGGAAATTTGTTCCATGTCGTAAAGGAGAGACAATCCACCTTATTATCCCATTTCAGTAAGAGTAGGAACGGAGCCACTCGAGGTGTGGTGGCGTAAATAGAATATGCTCACGCTCACGTTTTCTGCCATTGGGGCCATGTTTAAGGAATATAGAAACTTTCCTATGAAAGCTTTACGGGAGAAAAAAGCAGTAGTAAGAAATGACAAGCAAGATTTGGTCTTTATGAAACTAATCCCTGGAAAAGGTTAAGGGAGATTCTACAGAGGAGTGATGCTGACCGTATCATGTAGAAGCTTAAGTTACCCTTCCTTCCCTGCTGACGAGGCAGG
>NC_087218.1:1588345-1608550 GCF_015104395.2 Macrobrachium nipponense | reverse complement strand
TGGTAGGAATTACACTTTTCATTATCAACAATTACTTTAAGAGGAAGATGATAGTTAAATGTCTATATTCCTATAAAACCTGCCTGGAACATACCACAGTTGAATAAGAAGCAAAAGAGTGAAACCCATTAGCTTTTAAGATAAGATAAGGAGAGAGAGAGAGAGAGAGAGAGAGAGAGAGAGAGAGAGAGAGAGAGAATGGTTGCAATATCTCAGCCTGAGTTAATGGCAATTATTATTCGTACATTCAAGTTGACCAACATTGATTCACGGGGATCTACTTTGTGCGGCGCATCAGTATTTTTAGGAACTCGAAAACTTAAGCGTAAAAAAAGTTAGTCAATCTACAGTCGATTGGATATAGCACGATATAGCACTGAATTGTGTTATTTCAACTTCTTACGCGGGATTAAGAAAGTATTAGTCCTAAGTTCAGAACAAAGAGAACTTACCTCGTAGTAGAAGGGGAACCAGAAACTGAGGAAGAGGTCTGTAACTGTCTCGAAGCATGTAAAGAAGGCGAATACAATCCAGTACATCATCCATTTTACCTGGCAGGGAAAAGAAAAATGTGACAATAGTAACACAGATAAACTTTAATATTTCCATAACAAAACTGATACGCTTGTGGCGAGCTCATGAAAAGGATGAAGACCAGCCAATAATTGGAGCAATCAACGCTTATACAACTTTCTGGAACATGATTCACATTGCAAAATTTCTGTTTAGTCATGAGAAAAGTCATTAAAAAGGCGATGAAATGTACCAACTTTCAGTGAAACAACCCCAACAAAATAGGCTGGTGTGTGTGTGTGTTCATCTGGATATTTTCTAACTCCAATGTCTAGGTGTTATTATATCTTTTTATTAGTCCTTGAACAAGAAAAGTGTTCTATTTCTATTGGTTACATGAAGCAGCCCTGTCACGGTTTGTGGTAGTATTCTGATCGGATAATGTAATCCTGTGATTTCTCTGAAGGATTTTTTTTCTCCTTTTCTTGATACTCTCCATACTTAACTGCTTTTAAATGAATCTTTTATTATATATATATATATATATATATATATATATATATATATATATATATATATATATATATATATATCTTTTGAAAATGGTAAGTGTATCTACCCTAGTCCTAAGCACAGTATCTCTCTCATTCAATCATTATCCTAAAACCATCGTGGCAAAATAATTTTATACACTTTCAAGGATACAGTTCCTTAACAGATACCATCTCAACTTTTTTTCACTAGCATTTTACAAAGTTTAACAGATATTCATAGTGTGCAGAAGAAATTTTAAAAATCACATGGAATATTTTGGCAACTCAGCAGAAGTTGTTGTCCCTCACGTTGTGTGCCCTCATTCATTGAGCATTTCTACTACATATCGACAAAACCACAGCCTCTCATATTCCAAAAATAATTTCTACTGACTGCCCTGCAAGACGAATGATGGTGTTCAATTTAAGTTACCAATCGAAGAAATGATGTCTCAATAACAAAGGTTATCTATCTGTACCGGAAAATTGAATTAATCCTACAATGACTAAACCAAAGTGCTGACAAACCATAAAAAATCTACACCAACCACAAGATTATACCAATACCTCCCTATTACCGTGCCGTTAACTTAAGCCTTTATTCACAATATTTGGATTATATCACTCAACAGTTTACATCAATAAAACTAATGCCTATAAACATACAAATATCTTGCCTCTCAGAATGTAAACACTGATTAGTAAAAAAAAAAAAGGCTATTAAAACAGCAGCCAAGAATTGGGAAGGGAGACACGATAGCATTATCGCTCACACATGTTGGCTTAGCCTTATTCTCAGGAATAATAATAATAATAATAATAATAATAATAATAATAATAATAATAATAATATCTACATGACATAATTCGGAATTTTATAGTTAAGATTTTTAATAGAGCATCTATTTTTAAAGCAATATTAATTTAGGGAACAAAGCATTGCACTAAATGTGTGTGTGTAAGCACGCTTGACTGTACATAACTGTACAAGCTTCCTTGCACCTTAAAATATTAAAGACTTACACAATGAACTTCAATAAGACATACATCACGATCTTTCGATTATTATTATTATTTTTTTTGTATTCGAATACGAAACTGCAGAGAAATCTACACCAGGCGACATGTATAAAGTTCCAGGTATACTAGATGAAGTGGCGAGAGTGCATAAAATACGGAGATCACGGATGGAGACGATCGTAGGAGTCGAAGGGGAACGAACGAGAAAGTGCTGGCTGGATGGTGTTGCAAAAGGTTTTGGAATGAAACAGCACTATATATCTAGGAAGCGCTAGATCGCTTGCGAAAGCGAAGCGCGGAGTATACGTATAAATGCAGGCAGAAGGGGGAATCGGCGCGATGCTAATCCTTCCGCGCAGGTAAAAGCAGCGGCTAACGTCAGGAAGGTTTCTTGTGTCCACTTGGATTCAGCGGTTGAAGGATGAATGTCGAAGTGGTCGTTTTTTTCTTCTTCTTCTTCTTCTTAAAAGCCACATCTTGCCCAGCAAACCAGCTTCAGAAATATTCTTCTAATAGACCCTAGCATTTTTTTTCACCAGTGTCTCCCTCCATCTCAAAATAGTTCAGAACTAAGGTTAAAACATGTCAATGCAGAGGAACTAATAAATTCCCTTCTACGCAACCTAACCGACAAAGAGTGTGCCCAGATAGACGCTGCTTATCTTTGGGCTTTATAACTTATTAACTACACAATAATAAAGCGCTGGAAAGAAACTGGACTACAATTACTGTAAAGCGTAGTATCATTAATCTCTTGACCAATGCTAGTGCTCTTTTAAAATTGAAAAAAAGAAAAAGGAAAAAGTTATGTTTACTGAGTATGTACAAGTATAGAAAATACAACCATAACAGCTTAAACCAAAGACAAAATCTCACCTAACCCTTCTCAGCTCCATAAAATACAACCCAAACACCCACTAATCTCTTGACCAACGCTAGTACTCTTTTAAAATTGAAACAAAAGAACAAGAGAAAGTCATGTATACCGAGTACGTATGGTAGAAAATGCACCCCTGTAAGTTTTAAACCAAAGCCAAAAACCTCACCTAACCCTTCTAAACTCCACAGAATTCAACACCGCTAAGAAAGTCTTCCCATGAATAACAAATAAAATGGCGATTCAGTAGCCGTACTATGTAGGGCTTGATCAACTTATCAATGCACGCCCATCTACATAAACTGTCTGACCAAGTTGGTTACTTTTCCAACAGTCATTGTTCCTGGTACAGAAAGAAATGAAGTTTATGTGACTCTCTTATTTCGTTGTATTAACTACAATACTAATCCAAAAAGCAGATCAGCCAATCTCTGAAATCCTATGCATTAGGGGACCAGAGGGTGTTGAAGCACCACGGCTGACAAAGATGTTCAATCTGGCTCGGAAAATCACTTCAACTTTCTACACTTATTCATTTTGGTTTATTTTCCGACGTGCGATGACAATTCAAAAATACTGATTCGCACAGTAGGGCAAGTCCCTGAAAAAAAATGGTCGCCTGATCGCATGAAACGTACAGTGAATTAGTAAACCGTACAAAAAGACGGCCTTGTATTTCCGTCACCTCATCAGTTACAGGGAGACCTGGCAAGAGCCAAGTTTAGAGGCGGTGTTTGTATTGCTGATACTGCAAGAGCGCCCACCTATCTTTGGAAGCAACTCAATATAAAAGAGCCTTCCAGGCATTCATAGCGATGTTAACTCAACCGTTGTACGTTATTTCATCATCAACTACGAATGGAATAAAAATGTCCCTACAGTATGCTAACTTCACAGATGGCTGAAAAACGAATATACTCTGAATTGGATGTTAACTAGAAGGGAGATGATGAAGTCTTGCATTGATTGCGGATTTTTGCAAATTCGATGGCGGCTTTCTTTCCAAATATTGCCTACATCTCTTTAAAATGTCTGAAGAAGTAACTAAACATCACACACTGGTTGGCCAATAAATCTATTTTCAGGAAAGATGGACCCAATGTTGCTTAGCCAAGAGAAAGCCGATACAAATATAACAGTGTACGCATTCGTCCGTATCTTAGTAAGCAACCCTATCGGCCCTCAATTGGTCCACTAAGTGATAATTTAATTTAAAACTAAAATTTTCTTTTTCTTAAAACATAATGCTCTTCAGAGACATGGCTTGGTTGGATAGCCGTCTCGTAAACCACGCTCTGAACATCAAGTGTTCCATTATTTCCAAAACCTAGGGGCAACATTCTGAATAATCAGGAGTTTTGACCTCAAAAAACAGACTTGCTTTCAAAATTGTTTGTTACTTCCGGCCTCTATTCACTCTATACTTATCTAAGCTATGCTTTGCTTCTGTGTCTGGTTACGCTTAAAGTCCGTATTACGGTATATGAATCGAAGATGGTGCCATTATTCTAGCTTCTAATCGTTATTGCCACGTAGGTTCAAGCACAGTTTTTCGAAACTATATTCTTGATTTAATATTTTCAAAACTATAATTCTTGATATATTCGCAAAATTACAATCTCTAATTGATATTTTCAAAACTATATTCTTGATTTAATATTTGCACAACTATATCCGTGATTTGATATTTGCAAAACTATAGCCTTGATTTGATATTTGAAAAACTATATTCTTGATTTGATATTTGCAAAACTATAGTCTTGATTTGATATTTGAAAAACTTTATTCTTGATTTGATATTTACAAAACTATAGTCTTGATTTGATATTTGAAAAACTATAGTTTTGATTTGATATTTGCAAAACTAAAGTCTTGATTTGATATTTTCAATACGATATTCTTGATTAGAGATTTGCAAAACTATATTCTTGATTTTAAATTTTCACAACTATATTCTTGGTTTAATAGGAAGCCAGAGAAACCCAAAAGGACGCGGGACTCCGCCTCTAGGGAATTTTTGTGTACCTTTGGTCATTTACTTCCTCTCTGCACAGTTATGCACCTTAAGCATGAAAACACAATTTATAAGAACTAGAATATGAGACTTAGGCCTGATGCCAAGCGCTGGAAGGAAAAGCTAGAGCAAAGGAGGTTTGAAAGGTGTGACAGGAGGAAAACCTCAAAGCAGTTGCACTATGAAACAATGGTTAGAAGAGGGTGGAAAGTAAGATGGAAGAAAGAGGATATGAACGGAGGTACGGTAAAGGGAATGAAAGGGGTTGCACGGATGCCACTAACCCCCCTACGGAAAGCATACTTGATCATCTTTTCATGAGAGCTACGTTCCTTCGATAGAAATGTCCTGTTTTCATAACATCTGGTGTCAGTCGTCGAATGAAAGCAATCACGTATACGGGCTTCTATACTGTTGTATTTTCAAGCACAGGAAAGCAATTTTCATGCAGATGGCAGTATAAAAAATGACCAAAGCTTATTTGTCGAGGTTTAGCAACAACAACAAGAGACAGACTCCGACAGCTTAAGCCAGGGAGACTCGCGAACAAAGCACACGATCTTGTCATGAGCTGAGAAAGGTACAGTCATCAGTTCTCGTTCCCTACCTTATTTAACACTTTTTTTTTTTTTTTTTTTTTTTTTTTTTTTTTTTTGGGGGGGGGGGGGGGGGGGGGGGGGTGGGGGGGGGGGGGGGGGGTTGTTCTATTCATATAAACGAAATGCCGATCAGAAACCATACTTTACACACCAGTAGGGATTCAAGAAAGCGCTGGAAGCAAACAAAGAAACATTTCAAGAAGGGCTTTATAAGCAAACATTTCTTACTAGTCTCAGTCTCGCCGTTACGATCAATACGAGAGAGAGAGAGAGAGAGAGAGAGAGAGAGAGAGAGAGAGAGAGAGAGAGAGAGAATCAGTGTCCTTCTGTGCTTCAAGTCGACAAAGCTGTAAAAATAGAATCCACTAATCTCTTCCTCCCTACGTCGCAAGTTCTTGGTTAAATGCGAGAATTTAAAATAAAGGGAGACACCACTTAAGTCATATAGCGTCCGCCAAGAAATTGAATTGAGTTCACTGGTGAAAACCTTTCAATCATACATACATACATTAAATTATGATACATACATATTTATATGTATATGTGTGTGTATATATATATATAGATATATATATATATATATATATATATGAAATTGATCGTGCGGTGACCAAATAAATTTCAAGAACTGAAAAACCCTCAGCTGCCAAAAAAGCACTTTTCATTCAAGAGCAGAACGAGTGATGTTAGACTCGTGTGTTGTATTCGAAACCGTTCCTTATTCAACAGCAGCTCCACTCAAGGACTAACTGCGAGGTAAGCCATTTATTCCGAGTTACCAGCAACTGCGGACTGTAAACTTCTTTAAGTCTACATATTCAACATATCTAATAAACATACGACTTTCAAAAAATATCCAGAAATAAATAAGATAAAAAAAAAAAGTTAAGCTTTGACTCAACGGTGACATGCAGTGCTCACGTTCTCCCTTTCACTTCGCATGCTGTATATAGATAGACCTTCGAACTACAAACAGTAGCCTATGCGTCAGGACGGATCTGAACGGTTTGGTGTTGTTTCCACCTCGAGATTATACTTACAGTTTGTAGCTGCTGGACCACAGAACTTCCCGTTATATGGTGCTCAAGAACAGCACAGTAAGCGCCGTCATGAATCGATAATTTCGTCATGGTCTCTCTCTCTCTCTCTCTCTCTCTCTCTCTCTCTCTCAACAATCAATTTGATGAATTACAAATTAGGAAAAATAAATCCAACTTCAAAATCAGTGGCACAAACGAATCCTCTCTCTCTCTCTCTCCTCTCTCTCTCTCTCTCTCTCTCTCTCTCTCACACACACACAAAGAAATGTTAATTGCAGCGGTAGACAGATATTGAACAAAGACACGACAAAACTGTTATCACGTTCTGGTCAAAGTCGAAACAACAAAATTACTGTTAAACAAGACAAATATTGTACGTCAATTTGTTACATTTAATTCCTTCGATGAATTATATACGAAAGATAATAAACTCTGGAAATAGTGCCCATATTACTAACACCACAAAAAAAAAAAAAAAAAAAACAAAAAAAAAAAAAAAAAAAAAAAAAAAAAAACACGCAATAGCTCAGGACAAGTGTCATACGTCAAAGTTTAGTGACTAACAAACACACACACACACACAGAGAGAGAGAGAGAGAGAGAGAGAGAGAGAGAGAGAGAGAGAGAGAGAGAGAGGTTCAAGCAGTACAGCTTATGTAAAAAGACAACACTAATTCGAGAACGCATGAGGCAACCAACTGCCAGTAACTGGCAGTAAGAAGCTGGCTAATCCTATTTAAAGTAAATACACAAAATGTAAAAGTGGTGGGAACAAGCCAACGATACCACTAATACAGCCATCAAAGCTCACGATGCAACACTTGCTACGTGATTGTATAGTCAGTAAAAACGCGCGCGCAAGCCCACAGGGGCTATTGGCCTGAAATTCAAGCTTCCAAAGAATATGGTGTTCATTAATTAGAAAGAAGTAACAGAACGTAAGGGGAAATACAGAAAGACGAGATCAGTTATTAGAAAGAGATAAATTAGCAAATAAATAAATGAATAAATTATTAAAATACAAGGAGAATTGTATTACGATATTAATACATTCACCTTCCTTTGAACTTCTTAGGTTCCAATATTTTTGCTACATAACAACTCGTGAAAAACTGACAGACAAGAAACCACCCGTCGATGGTCCAAGTCTTAACTGCTATAGCAGTTTCACCTAAGATAGATTTTTGGGTGAGCCCTATCCCTGCGAGAAGTTTGTTTGGCGGCCGCTGATTGGCTGGGAACTGCCTACCTCGCGGTACCAGCCAATTAACGGCCGCTAAACAAATGTCTTGTAAGCACAGGGCTCATCCAAGAATCTACCTTAAGTGAACCAGTTATATTATTAGGAGACAGAAACCTACCTACCGCCACGAACCAGTCTACTTAAAAGCGATAAATCTTGGGCAGAAGCAGGCGTCCACACCGGAGAACAGTATTCTATCTAGTAAAGAAAGGACAAATGATCTAAAGCAGGTTACACTGATATTATCGCTACTGTAAACATATGGGGCTTTTCGCGCAATACCAAACTTTCGCGCAGTAATTGCTGAAACTTTTATTAGATGTTTCTCAAAAGTAACATGTGAGTCAAAAGTTACACCTAGAATAGTTGAAGCTTCAGATTCACTCAGCAGAGTTCCAGCCACCTGAAGGGGAGGATGGGGTGGGAAATCTGTACGAGATCTGCTAACCATTAGTGTTTTCGTTTTGCTGGCCTCCTACCCCACCGATCACACCATTTACTGATCCGGTCCATGTCCTGATTGAGGCTGAGACTTCATTCCTCTTAAGAGATTTTACTGCACCCCTAAGTGTTGCATCATAGGCATCTTGTTTTTCTGGCCAACAACTTTTATCGCTCATATACACTAAAAATAACAGTGGAACTCCAGACACAATAGGTCTTGGTTTGCTAAAGATCCCATCAACAGAAACTCTCTGCTTACCTAGTTGTAAGGCAATACTGAACTAATCCTAAAGCATAGCCACCCACTCCAAGATCCCTAAGTTTATAAATAAGTACCCTGTAACTGACAAAATCGAAAGCAGCACTAAAATCTAATTACTTCGCACTCAAAACCCTTATCAAGATTCCCTTAAGCATGGCATGTCATGTGTAAAAAAGGAAATCAACAAAACAATAAACAATAAAAATACAATACAAAAACAACAGTATTGACATTATTTACAAAAAACCGTTGAAAGTATAAGTAAACCTATTCATAATAGTCATTGAAAAAAGCGCCGAAGGCAACTGGTCGCCAAGGCGTTTGTTCAAACGGTACTATTTCCGTTTTAAAAGCCTTGTCGTATCTTTGGCTTGGTTCCGCACGCAACTACGTTCACGAAAACTGGTATTTCTCACCCTACAAACCAATAATAATAATAATAATAATAATAATAATAATAATAATAATAATAATAATAATAATGAATCGAGGTACAGGTATGCATTCTCAAATGTTTTTCCCGGTCGAAAGACGCAAAAAGCATCACGCGAAGGGAATTCTTGCACAAAACATCTGAAGTGGAACGCTCCAATAAGAAGACTGTGGGCTAAAGAAACACAAATGTTACGCCCTAGATACCACCGACATACAATGAGCAACGTCCCCATAACCAAGCATAACAAAGACGGGATATAATGGATTGGTAGCTGGCCGCCAGCAATTTGGAGTTCCCAGCTTAGAAAAACAAGAAAAAATGAAAGGTGATGTTTTCCAATAAACCACCCATACATGGATAGAAGAAGAAGAAGAGTTCCAGATAAATTAAACAACCACACTTCGAATACTACATACTAAGTAAGTGAACATGTCTGATAAAGGAATAAGGAATGTTACAATAATTGATTAGAAGATTCCTGAGCGCTTGCCACAGCAGATTCAAGTGCTGAAAGAGAAAGTACATTACATGAATATTCAGTACGTTTTGCTATAAGGGCAAATCTATAATCACGTACCCATTAGAACTCATAGATACGTCGGCAAAACGAATGGCAAGAACATCTGTTCAGTCTTGGAGATTTACAAGGCGTGCAGCTAGCATCTATTTCCCCGCACGGATCTTGCCAAGTAGATTGTGAACCCAAGGAAATTTTACCCGGATAATATATATATATATATATATATATATATATATATATATATATATATATATATATATATATATATATATATACCATCCATCTTTCCGGCGTGTTTAGTACAACCCCGATGGGGATGACCATGAAAACATAAACAAAAAGACTGTGAATATCGAGTTGAGTTGAATATATAATTTGGGCCAAAGTTCAAGCACTGGGACCTATGAGGTTATTCAGCGCTGAAATGGAAATTGACGGTATAAAAGGTTTGAAAGGTGTAACAGGAGGAAAACCTCAAAGCAGTTGCACTATGAATCAAGTGTTACGAGAGGGTGGAAAGTTAAGATGAAGAAAGAAAATATGAAAGGAGGTACAGTAAAAGGAACGAAAGTGATTGCAGCCAAGAAATATTCCTTAATAACGAACCCGAAAATCCTTGGGGATCAATACCTACTTAAGATCCTACACATTTCATCTATATAAGTTATTACAGACAAACGTTTTATACCTAACGTTATTAACTAACATAAGAGATAAGGTTCATTACAACGTTACCTCAGCGGGCTTACAGATTTACAAGACATTCCACACAATTTACCGTTCTTCGTTTTCTACCTACCGCTTGTTTTCATTACAAATAACTAGGACAACTCGGGGCAGTCCAATATAAAAGCTTGATTAATTAATTAATTTATATATTTTAGGGATAGATGCCAAGCACTGGGGGCACTGAAAACAAACATCAATTTGGCTAAAATTCATTAAAACTATAAATTAAGATATATAAAAATGTACCCGCAAAAACAAATAAATAAAAATAAGAGCTTCATATTCTGGCACCGTCAACAGAAGTTTTCTCAACAGTGCAGTTGTATCAAAAGAGCGCCCGCGCGCACGCAAATGCATACAACAAAACCACACACTGTATAAGCAACAATCATGACACGATATTCCTCTCCCTTCTTCATTCTTACAAAATTTAACTTTACTTTCACCATCACAAGGCAACCAGTTCACAAACTTCAGCTGCCGTGTAAACATGAATGGCCAAGAAGTCAGTAGAGTAACACAGAAATGATCTAAATAACATATGAAAGGGAGAGGGGGTGTGTGTGTTGTGTGGGGGGAGAGAAATGAGAGAGAGATAGAGAGAGAGAGAGAGAGAGAGGAGAGAGAGAAAACCAAGCGAATGAAGTTTTCTAAAACCAATTATTTTGTGCGAGTATATGATACAAATAGTAGAATCCCCAAGTAAATGCTACAAACATATATCGAGTCACATTCTTGCTACTCGAACATACCTAGTGTAAACACCCACAACCTATGTTACCAAATGAGAGAGAGAGAGAGAGAGAGAGAGAGAGAGAGAGAGAGAGAGAGAGAGAGATTTTGCAATAATGTTATCATGAAACCACATATTTTCGTACATACTCAAAATTAAACCTTAATGCTAAAAAAAAAAAAAAAAAAAAAAAAAAAAAAAAACGCAGCTTTCTCCACCTCCCTTGCAGTCAGTCCTCCATGACGAAGGAGCAGCAGGCTTGCTTAGCTTAACCACAGACTCCCACTTTGGTTGTGGTTTCGTTCTCCGCTTTCAACTTCCGTCTCTCATTGACACAAACAATTTTCTTCATTAACATATCTCAATGTTATGACATAAAACACCGCAAAGACGCTAAGCTACAAAAAATGAATCTCCTGATTGATAGAGCAATATCTAATAGATGACTGACGTCACCGCGGTTTAAAATACCAACGAACAGCAGCAGCAGCAGCACTTAAGAGGCAAGACGTAACTTAGATGGGAGTGGTGTGCTACCACAAATGCAATGATCAATTCCGTGTGGATGTTCCTCGCTTATTTTCATAACCTTTTCTTTGAGTTTATTACATACATACACACATACATATATTATATGACTGGTAGAAATGTTCTGTTACAACAGAATTCCATCTAATAAAAGGAGCCCATAAAAACGCCAAAATGTAGTAAGTACTGTATTTCAGAGACTGCTACCAAACTTTCACCAGACCTTGCATCTTATTTTCTTCATCACCAGTTAACACTATATCATCTGTAAGCATTCCATTCACCATCACTTTTATTTTAAAAATATATGTACAGTGTGTGTGTGTGTGTGTGTGTGTGTGTGTGTGTGTGTGTGTGTGTGGTGTGTGCGAGTGCGTGTGTATAACTAAATTTTTAAAATGATAAAAGTGCCGGCGAATGGAATGTTCACAGATGATACAGATCTAACTAGTGATGAAGAAATATAATATATATATATATATATATATATATATATATATATATATATAATATATATATATATATATATATATATATATATATATATAATTTCTTCATCACCAGTTAACACTGTATCATCTGTAAACATTCCATTCGCCGGCACTTTTATAATTTTTAAAATTTTATTTACACACGCGCGAACACACACACAATGTACAAAATTTTAAAAAATAATAAAAATGATGGTGAATGGAATGATTACAGAATGATACAGTGTTAACTGGTGATGAAGAAAATAAGATGCAAGGTCTGGTGAAAGTTTGCTGCCCTTTGTCAGAAGCGAAGATGAAATTTAATGTTAGTAAAAGCTCGGTTTTCCGAGGGTAAGAATAGAGGACGAAGCATCGAACGCTCGTATGAACGGAGGGAGAAGGGAATAATGTCCAAACTCATGGGAGTTGCGGGAGTAAATGTCAAAGAAGAGGGAATATAAGCAAGGGAGATCAAGGCAGGATAAGTGAAGCAAAGCGTAAACCAAGGAAGGCTGTGGGATCTCTGCAAATTTTATATAAAGCAAAAGAAGACTCTATGGAAAATAACGCTGAGATCTATGAAAGGACTGCAAAACCTGCTTATGGAAGCGAAGTATGATGCTAAATTCAAATGATGGGGAATAAAAAGTAAAGTATCTTGAGATGACTTGCTTGGACATATGGTTGATGGGAACTTAAAACAAAGACAAAGAGGGAGCAAAAATACTAACACATGAGGCTAGATGGATTAAATGGTTTGGACATGTGGAGAGAAAGGTGAATGGTAAAGCTGGTGAAGTGTGTGTAATCAGGAAATTTTGGCAGAAGGCGGCGAGGGAAATCAAGCAAGCTAGATGTTGAATTAAACAGAAGGAACTTTATAACCGGGGTGGGTTAGAGCACTTGCAAGAGAAGGGGGGTGGAGTCTGTGTAGGAAAAAGGGATGATGAAGGGTTTCGACAATAATATGTACCTGTGCAGCTACAAAAATGGTTAAATAGTGTATACATAATGGCACAACGAAATACATCCATTTTCCAGAGATACAACACATCCCATCATGGGAACTTCTTCACATAAAGGTATGTGGCACACGGAATAAACTGCCACCAGAAGTCGTAAACAGCAACAGTGTGGAAGAGTTTAAAAGAAAACTAGATAAAATCATTAGGACACTGGGAATGAACAGTAAAACCTGCTCCTAGAGATAAGTGGGCACAAGATGTCTCCTCGGATGGACTAACAAGTCTTTGAGACATCCTAATCCTTGTAACTCCTTGTAACTGCATTCCTAATCCTTGTAACTCCACTAAGGAAAATTGTTATCGAACCATGCGTCGCAAAGTAGTAATCTGCGGAACTGTTGGCAATAACAAGGCAAAAATATGCAAATCGTAATTATGCGGAGAAATAAAACGTAAATTGCTTGAAAACGTCATTCCAATCGTATAACGACACAAAACAGAAATGAAGAGAAGAGCAAACAGCATAACACAGCCTCTCTCTCTCTCTCTCAAGCAGAAACAAAAGTGGGCGCTGGAGCTGAAACAGGAAGAGGAGCCACAGAATGCAACACTTCTGCCCTGATGTCTGGTGAAGCCGAATTCGCCAAATTCCTCTGACGATATCAGCTATGTTTGGCTACAACTACAAGACTCATCTCGTCACTCTTGCAACAATGTGCGAAGCGACCAGTTTTCCCGATGCTGCTTCGAGCCAACGAAAAGAAATGGATTGAAATGGATTTGGATTGAGTTATAAAAGATTCTGGCCGAAGGCCAAGCGCTGGGACCCATGAGGTCAATGGGGTCACTCAGCGCTGAACGGAAAGCGGAAAGTAAAGGTTTGAAAGGTGTAACAGGAAAAACCTTTCAATTGCACTATGAAATAATTATTAGGAGAGGGTACAAAAGTAAGAGGGAAGAAAGACAAGATGAACGGAGGTACAGGAAAATGAATGAATGGGGCTTCAGCTAGGGGCAGAAGGGATGCTTCAAAGAACCTTCTGTAATGCCTACAGTGCATCGCGTGACGTGCACTGACGACACTTCCCCTCCTACGGAAGGAAAGAAATGAATAAAGTTTCATTGGACGTTTATTGACGAAATTTGTCTTAGGAAATTAAAATAATTTCGTTTACAGAAAATGAGCGAAAAAAATGATAGCATTTACTTTCCATTATCAAAAGCTTATATCGAAACCAGGGATACTGAAATAACTGAGACGTAACCAAGGTACTTAAAAACAGAAATAGGAAAGAGGTTTATGGCTTCACCTCAAGAAACTACAGATCTTAACGAAAACAAGGGATACCAAATAACAACAAACCCTTTCACGTCCACTGCCAACCATTCTCCATTGACCTTGTCCTTGACATTCCCAAGATCGACCCTACTTGGAAGTTATCCTTCCGAAAATCGTTAAACGAAAACGATAATCAATGGCGTCTAAAGGTTGTGAAGGACCTTAATCTATCTTTTTCCCTCATCCAAGGTTAACTCTGAATCTTTTAAGGGTAGAATAAAGGGTGATCTATTTTCCACCTTGAAATCATGCTTCACATTACTGACTGGAGTGTTTGTGATGACCTTTGTGGCACGTGGATCTCTTAAGGCCTAAACTTGGTTTGTTTGTTTGTTTGTATGATGTTTTTACGTTGCATGGAACCAGTGGTTATTCAGCAACGGGACCAACGACTTTACGTGACTTCCGAACCACGTCGGGAGTGAACTTCTATCACCAGATATACACATCTCTAACCTCTCAGTGGAATGCCCGAGAATCGAACTCGCGACCACCGAGGTGGCAGGCCAAGACCACGCCACTGAGGCGCCTCTTAAGCCGGGTGGTGACCACGTTACCAATGTTCCCACACCTTGAGCCGTGCCACAACCCTCTCTACATTTGGCTTGAATTCTCTTGCTGGAGGGTGTGTGTGTGTGTGTGTGAACGAGAGATTTTATGTTCTAAAAATTGTTACATCTTTTGTTATCCGATAGTCGATGTACTTCTGTTAGTTATCTGCTGTCAGCAATGGGCCATCACAATTTTTAATTTATTTGCTATCGCATTCTTTTTCTTTCCTTGTTTTCTCTTGACAGTCTGTAATTATACGTTTTTAGAAACTTGCGCTGCAGGTACTAGGTCTTGCAGCTCGTTCCATACGAAGGTTTATTTATTCTGATTAATAATGGTTGGAGGGGCTATCTGTACATCAGAGTCCAAACCACTGGAGGTCCAACCTTAACCTTTCATTTCCTCTTGGAAATAAATATCATCCAAGAAATAAAATACATCCAAACACTATTCCAGGAAGCGAAAAGCCGTGACAGCTCGCTCAAGTGACCTGGTCAAAGAGTCAAGCCCTACAAACGCAGTTATCATAATGCCATGATCATCACCGCCGCCGCCCTTTGTGTCTGGAAAGGTCACACGATGATCTGCCTTAGGCCTCACTGGAAAACGTTCAGTTTTTGGCAGTTATCGACCTTTTTTTTTTTTTTCCTCTCTTCTCTCTCTCATCAAATGTAAATGAGGACAAAATGAAGTGTAGTTTTTGGCAATTATCGACCTTTTTTCTCTGTCATCAAATGTAAACGAGGGCAAAGAAAAAGGCTATTGAACGATATAGAAGGTTGTAAGATCGTGTATGAATCATCTATGCCATCTTTTACGACACTTTCCTTCTACAGTGTAAAAACATATTATTGTCATTATCATTACTCACACAGAACAAGAACACCAAAGCAGCCACCGACTTGAAATTCAAGTTCCCAAAGAATGCTGGTTTCAACCTCCCACGGCAGACCCCACAACGCAGCAATAACTGATCATGATAGAGAAAGCCAGAGATTTTTCATAGCCCCGAGGGAGACGCGAACCCGGGACATCTGAGTGGCATGCCATGACACTAACCACAATATCAGCTGACCAGCTAAGCTGCAATCGTGTAAATACAACACAATAACAACTTTAAAAAAAGTGTTCCGTATCCAGACTACTGTTTCCAGTATCTCCTTACTCTACTAGTAATCGATATCGGCGAGTTATATTTAGGCAGCGAACGAATCAACTGCTCACAACATTCTAACATTCTACTTCCTCGATATTAGGACCATTCCAACACATCTTCCTTTCCGTTTAGCCACCAGCACTTTCACAGTTTCTACATTTTCACCAACACTTTCGCGGTTTTTGAATTAATTATACGTACTTTCCCCTCTTCTATTAATCGTCATTCTCTTCACGTAACAATATCATCCCCCTCCCATATACACACCTATACATGAACCACATCTCTCTCCCACAATTACCATCACAGATTTCCATTTTTCTAACCTCCTTTTAATACCATTCTGTTTCGTCCTTCACTTTTATACACAAAAACCTTTCTCATTACCCAAACCAGCCAGGCACGTATTCAGCAATTATAATTGCTGAATACGTGCTTGTCTTTCTCTTTCTATGTCATCCCTCAGTCCATATACTTGCTACCCCAAATAAATAAAGAACTAAATAAAAAAGTAAATGAGTATATATATATATATATATATATATATATATATATATATATATATATATATATATATACACCAACTAAATTTATTTGCATACAGGCAATCTAATTTGCTGAATTTTTTGGTATTGGAAGCTCAATAAAAATAATAATAATAATAAATGGACAAAAAAATAACAAATACCATGAAATCATACCGCAACTGATCACGACTCTTGTGGTCACTTCTGGGAAACTAATATGTAATGCAAGATCAGTCTCTCATCAGTCTCTCAAAGCTCTTTACAAAGACGGAAATAAAATTAACAATACACCATAAACAGCTTTCTGTAAAGGTAGAAATACAAAGTCCTCCGCATGCATAACTCATTTCATCTGTTGTTCTTTTCACTCTGCTCATGCAAAATTAAATAGACAACTAAAGGTGAAACATTCAAACCGCTGGAATCATTTCTGTGGAAGTAGACATAGAGCATGAGCGTGCTTCTTGGCGGGGCTGATGACGAATATTAATTAATTATGATCACGGCAGAAAATGTTCGAAAACGCATTCTTGCGTGTACGCACACACGAAGCATACATTTTAAACAGGTCTGTATCGAAGGAGTGATATGACATAGGAGTGACCTAAATACCGTATTATAGGTGGGTTGCGTACTCGACTATCAACCTGGTAGCCCGAGTTCGCTTCTAGCGGCCGCTAGCGTAGGAATTAGAGAAATTTATTTCTGGTGATTAGAAATTCGTTTCTTGATATAATGTGGTTCGGATCCCACAATAAGAATAAGCTGTAGATCCCGCTGCTAAGTAACCAATTGGGTTACTTGCCACGCAATAAAAATCTAATCCTTCGTGTCAGCCCTAGGAGAGCTGTTAATCGCTGAGTGGTCAGTAAAACTAAGATATACTTAAATGAGTTAAATTTTACTAGAGTGACATAATAACGAAGTGAGAAAATAATCACAAATGATAAAAATGATTAATTTGTCAAGATTTCGTTCTAAAAACTGGAACCACTTTATTGTCAACAAATTTCAAATAAGGGTTTGTTGGCTGTCACTCCTTTGCCATTCATATCTGAGGTGTCATGCCTTTGCCTTTGTTATGTCACTCCTATGACACGTCACTGCTTTGAACAGCTCCCATTTGAAACTACGATGGAAATATAATCTCTCCCATAAGGTTATCAATCAATATACTAAGTCGAGACTACGAAACCCTATCACGTGGTATCTCCAAGGAGGATAATATTAATATGTGATAAAGGAAAGGAATTAGGAGAATGAGAAAGATAAATATTTTCTTAATTCGAATTATTCCCCGTAAGAAACAATGGAGGCAACAATTTCTCCCATACGGTTATTAACTCGTGAAGGGCAGCCACTGAGAATACTTACATATTCTTTGACGTTTTTCGTCTTCACAGCCTTGTACGAATAGTAGGCTGGGAACAGCGTTCCGAACACTAATCTGTTGGGATGAGAAGAATATTCATCTATTAATAATTATCATAATCTGAAACAGGCAGTAGTACAGAGAAAAGTTAATTACACTATATGAAGTCATATCCGACAAGAATCATCACCGTTAAAACTATAACTCTTGCAATGCTTCGTTCAAATCCTTGTTATAATTTATTCACGATTGGTATTGGCACAGCATCACACCAAAAGACAATCTCAAAATACGGACTACTGTTGCCATTGACAGAATGACCACAATACAAAAAGGAAAACTAATACGATTTGTTATTAGCATACAAATAAAAATATAAATATTTGGTATAAAAAAATTCTAATAGTTAAATCACACACGTCTCTAATCTGTATATCAGTACAAACACACAGTTTGTCACACAGAACTACACGTGAAGAAAGGACGTGCTGGGTGTGGGTCCTGACCGGTTTCGCCTTTCTTTCTAAACCACTGACAAAGGCCTGGAAGTAAACTCGAGAACCAGTCTGGACATACACCCTGTGTTATTTCTTCACCTGTGGTTCTGAGTGATAATGATATATATATATATATATATAATATAATATATATATATATATATATATATATATATATATATATATATATAGAGAGAGAGAGAGAGAGAGAGAGAGAGAGAGAGAGAGAGAGAGAGAGAGAGAGAGTGTGTGTGTGTGTGTGTGTATTTGTCTCTTATGTTATATTAATAACATCATGCTAACAAAAAACATAGTAAATACAGCATCTAAATACGACTTTTAGGTAACTCAGCCATCAATAGGATTATTAGTATAGCTAAAAATCCATACATAGAATTTATAGATTCCAAATAGTATAGATGAATGAAAATGCCGTTTTTGGTTCTGCATAAAACTATGCACGCTAACAAGTCTAGATCAGGGTGGTATATGAAATACTGAGAAGTTTTAAACTAAAAACACCTTTCTTACAGAGTACAGTTTTTCCCAAATGACATTTATAACTAGAAAACAAGTTTGTTACCTCAGGCAACACATTGATAAGGAATGATAAAAAAAAATTGAAAAGACAATTCGGGTAGTGCCAAACTGTCCAAATTATTTCACTGGAACTAACTTCAAAAAAGATGATGTTATGAACACAGCGAAAAACACTCGAACCACCATGCAACAACGAACAAAAGCACACAGTGGTAATTCATTAGCGTCAAAGCATTACTAAGGCAGCCCAAAATCCTTTGTGGCACATTCGTCGAAGCAGGTTATTCCCGCTGAAGGGTCAAGAGGCGTGACCGAGAGGCGCTTCTCGACGTCCTCTTCCCCTCTTACCTGAAGGCCGTGTACAGCATAATGGCAGTGTTAGGGAGGACGAGGGCAGCTACCACCACCACCACTGTGAGGTTGGTCAGGGTGACTCGAATTCTTAGTCGTGACGAGACCAGAACGTCTTCGTAGAGGTGGGCGACGGTCACCATGGAGTCGGTACGCTGGATTCCTGGCGTTACACGTTCATCCGTCTGTCGTTCTTCGTATTCGACCTGGGTGATGTCTTCCTCGCTCAGCTGGTCTAAAGGCGGAGGCGACGCTGCCATGCCAGGGGCTCGCGGATGTTCCTGAAGACGTGACAAGCGTGGGGGGCGTGACACTCCTGGGTCGGAAGTAGAATGGGCGAGACGTCTGGCGCGACCTCTCATCACTACTGTGGGCTGCACTTCTATAGAGGGCTCCGAACCTACTTCAGAAATAGAGGATTCGTCAAAGCTGCTAAAATAGTCGAAGTTCTCTTGGCCATTGGTCATGGTTTCCTGAACGACTCGGTCCGTAGGATAACCCCCGCTACCAATCGAAGGTCTATGATGCATGAGAGCGCGATCTCCCTGCAACTCTCTTATATCTTCAGTAGCATCTGACTGATAAGCCTCCGAGTCTGATTCCTCGTCAATCAGCCGTATCCTTAATTTACCGAGATTTTGAGCACCCGCTTGTGATGTAGCAGTTCGGTGAGGTGTTTGGGGTAATACACGAGGGTGTGAGAGGCCCTGCGGCGACGACGTCTCCAGGTACGACCCAGAGTGCTGGGAAAGAGGGTCCTGCTGCTTCCGGACGGGCGACATCACCCTTCCAGGTTGTGGCCCCAATACAGGGCCACCCCTAGACGTTGGGATGGTTCGCTGGGGTGACATGGGTCGGGATGGCGACATGGGACGGGATGGCGACATGGGTCGGGATGGCGACATGGGTCGGGATGGTGACATGGGTCGGGATGGCGACATG